>NW_027103283.1:0-92661 GCF_902728285.1 Clytia hemisphaerica
TTCACGCTTTTTTTTCGTAATTCACGCAATTTTTGTTCACGCAAAGCTTTCCATCCAATTCACGCATTTATGCCATTTTTCTTTAATTTTTACGCATTCGCGCAAGTGAAAAAGCCCTTATGCAAACCGCTTAAACCACTTAAAGTGGTTAAAGTAGTAAAAGTAAAATTTACGAGGGATTCCTGCTGTTCGCCCTGTACTTTTATAAGCCTAAAAGATGGTGCGCTTGCTTAAACCTGACATAATGAAACCGGTGTCGGTGCACCATTTCCAGATTCAGAGATTGAGAGTACTGCCCCCTCATGCCTCAGCCCAACATTCAAAAAGTTAGAGATAAGTCTGCTTGGACTACGTACTCTTTTGTCAAATTCCTCACTATAGTATAGGATCCATTTTGATAATTTGTTAGTTCCAAATCCCTTTCTTCTTCTTTCTGTCCTTGCCTTTGAACCACGTGAACCGACCACCTGGCTGACCCGACAGTTTTATTTGAAATATGTTTTTGCCCCCGCAGGAGCGTAGCGACGAGGAGGCACTCATAGTTTCACGCATAGATATTGGACTGGAATCTCGAAATTTTGTTGCGTTTGTTTTGTCGCCCAAGCATCCCCGTAGTTAGTCTCTTCTATGGAACGCCATAGCTGCCATAAGTGCTCTTTTTGTACGCTCTTTTTTCATGATATTCGCTCTTTTAGTTCGCTGAACTCTTTCGGTTCGCTCTTTTGTTCGCTCTTTTCATTCGCTCATTCGCTCTTTTCATTCGCTCATTCGCTTATTCGCTCTTTTCATTCGCTCATGCGCTCTTTTCATTCGCTCATTCGCTCTTTTCATTCGCTCTTTTGATGCGCTCTTTTATTCGCCCTTTCCGTTCGCTGAACGCATTCAGTTCGCTCTTTTATTCGCTCTTTTAATTCGCTCTTTTCTTTCGCTCTTTACTTTCGCTCTTTTAGTTCGCTCTTTTAGTTTGCTCTTTTTGTTCACTCTTTTTGTTCGCTCGTTTAGTTCGCTCTTTGAATTCGCTCTTTTAGTTCGCTCTTTACTTTCGCTCTTTTAGTTCGCTCTTTTAGTTTGCTCTTTTTTGTTCGCTCTTTTAGTTCGCATTCTTTCAGTTCGCTCTTTTGGTACGCTCTTTACATGCGCTTTTTGTTCGGCAAATTATCAGTTAGGGATTTTATTCATTCTGCAAATTATCAGCTCCACAAAGTAAAGTTCTGCAGTTCATTTTTTGGCGCGAAAACTGCTGTACTGATGGTTGGTTCTTTTCGCGCAACCTCGTTCCAGGTATCATATCTACACTTTCCCCCGGGGGGGGGGGGGGCACTCAAGGTAAATGACCTACCGGACGTGCGGCGCTTAAGGGTAGGTTTTTCGAGGTTCTGACAAAGCCTAGGTACGCCCAGGTGCACTGTAAGGCAAGGGTAGGTAATTTGAGAAAATTTTAAAATCTTTGCTAAAACTTGGGGGAAAACGGCCGAAAAATGCACTGTCAGACAGGGTCGGTTTTCAGCAAATTTTGCAGTGCACTGTAGGGATCGGATTTTGAAACCCCGATTTCTGTCCGAACATACGGTGTAGTTTCGAGATCGAGCCCCCCCCACCGGGATTTGTCTTCAAAAAGAAGAGAATGCCCTGGACACTAGCTATGTTTTCGAGCCATATCAAAAGTTAAAAGGCGTGTGTGACGAACCTAGATATATATTTGCAAAATATATTTACTAGTTTACCTTAGTTAGAGGAGGTACAATCTAAAATTTCACCACAGTTAGTCCCGTCCTCCTCACTCAACACACTCTAGCTGGCCACGCAACCTTGTCCCCCAGGCTTTGATGCGCAGTATGACAAAATTAATTTAACAGAATTTTGACCAAGAAGCAAAATAATAGAAAGAAAACGAAATTTTTTTTTCATGAACGACTCGGCTATTCAAGTTTCGATAGAATTATGGGCGGGACTTTCATTAAAACTCAAAATCCGTGAATGTGTGAAATGTGTGATTTTGAGATATTCCCCAAAGTTTGCCAAAAATTTTAATTTTTCAATCATCAAGGTTTATAATTAAATAAAGCTATTAAATCATAACACAACAAGGTGAAATTTATTTCTCAACCGACAATTAAATGTAAAGTTTGAATAAGTTTACAAGTTACTGAAATGGAGCTTCTGTTTTATAACAAAATGAAAACTAATGATGTACGGTAACTAAAAATGTTCTGCCGTTCCGACACATTAACTACAACAAGCATAAATAAGATAAAGATAAAAATACTACCAAAATAAAATAATGCGAAATTGAAATTACTTAATTAATTGATGCAAATAAACCCCTGAAAATCGATATACATTATGCGGTATTATTATGGCATTAGCCTGCATTAGCGTTAATTTTGAATATTTTTAATTCGTTCTTTTCAGAATAAACTTCGGTCTATTTATTATTGAATTAATTACGACTATTGAAGTGGGGAATTACAAAAAAATCGGATTACTTGATCTAATGAATCAAGAAAATACTATCGTATTAAATTATTAGGTAGATAAAAAATATATGCATTAGATATAAAATGCAGAATCTGTGATAAAATGCATACAAAAGATAGATATAAACCCTAAGATAATTACATGTATATTATGATACCATAATGGGATTAATTTTCGCAAATTTTTGATTAATGCTTTTTGCCGAAATAAGGTTAAAAGCAGGCAAATTCGCGAAAAGAAATATTCGCGAAAATGACCCCATTAAGGTAAATAAAGACTCTAAGATAAAATTTCACGTATATATATGAAAAATACACAACTCTAAGATAAAAAAATGCATGTACATGAAAAATACACAACTCTAAGATAAAAATGCATGTACATGAAAAATACACAACTCTCAGATAAAAATGTGCATGCACATGAAAAATACACAACTCTCAGATAAAAATGTGCATGCACATGAAAAATACACAACTCTAAGATAAAAATGCATGTACATGAAAAATACACAACTAACTCTCAGATAAAAATGTGCATGCACAAGAAAAATATCAACCTGTATGAGATAAAAATATATGGAGTAGATAAAATACTAACTCTAGATAAAAAACACATGTAATAAGATAAAAACAAGTCTTGGATAAAAATACAAACTTTAAGATAAAATGAGACCTTTCAAGACCCAGACCAAAAGTGAACCTAAGTTAAGGAATTTAAGACAAAAAACGTGTAACAGTTAAAATTAGTATAAAACTTGTTTTCTAGATCAACATTGTATTTCTTCCAATAATGAAACATTTGTAGAAGGGCTGCCGGCTGATGGTTTCAATTATATATTTTAATTGCTTCGAAACATTCTTTGACCAAAGCCAGTGGGACAATAGTTGACTTTTTAGAAAATTTTAAAACTGTTTAACTTAAAGGCGCTGACCATAGTGAAAAATCAGTTTTAAATTTGAAGATGAAACCTTTTGTTTTCACCTTCTTGACGTATTTAGGAACAGACTGCTTTTGAAAAATATTTTTTAATTAATAAAATATAATCATGAGTAATTAAGAAATCAATGAAGCATGAACCTTAAAAAGACGTGATAAAGATGTTAATCATGTACTTTTCACAAAAATGCTTAATCTTGATGGGGAAGAGAGCTTTTTCCGACGTATCTTTTCTAAAGTACTTACAAATAGTTGTGCTACTTAAACTTTTGCAGAAAATTTTTCTCTTCAAATGCGTGAAAAGTTATGACTGAAGATTATGAGTCAAAAACTGACGAAAAGTCATGGTCAGAGCCCTTAAATGGATTAATTTTTGTGGTTTTGAGAATTTTTTTTCCAATTTTGCAAAATTAAATTCTTGTAAAATGTTTTATTTCATGATTTTTGCCCAAATTCCCTAGAAAAATTTAATAATTTATATAGGTCTTTTATAGATTGTTTACTATCCCCCAGCCAAAAGAGGAAGAACTGTTTTTCAAGTTTGACACGTCCTTTTGCATCACTTACAAGGGCTTGAGACCAAATCTTCCGAAAAACAATCCATCTTCCAGGTTTTCCCTGACTGGAACCCTTAAACTTGATTGAAATTAATCTACATCCACTAATATAAGGTAACCGATTGGAAGAAGTAAAATCAAAACTAAAATCAGTCATTAGTCAACTTCAAGCCAATCCAAACTCCCGATGCAAGAAGGACACGTCAAACTTGGAAAATAGTTCGTTCTCTTTTAGCAGAGGAATGGTCATTGTCTCTGTGTATAGCTGCAACTGGTTAATGCAAGTGTTCGAAGTGGGAAGAAAGCTACTCAAAACAGGCAAAATCTTCAGTGTGGGATGAATTCCATATCCCAGGAGAGGTTCCTCTTCAGAACCAGTAGTGAATCGTAAGATGTCTGCTAATACAACAGATCGTTTACCACCTTTAATTGTGTTGAATGGTAAAGAGATAAATATGTATATTAGATAAGTTTAGCAAAAGAAAAGTCGGATACCTTAAAGGTACTTATTTTCATGCGTGCTAATTTTCGCGCAATTTCGCGCAAAGGCCCAAAAATGAGCGAAATTTAATACCGATAATTTGCAGACAACTGGCTGGTGCGTGAAAATTGTTATGCGCTAAAAATATTTTTTCTTGATGCGCGAAAATTAATATAGCGAAAATTAGTACCTTTAAGTTAATTAAAGTCACAAAATATTTTGGATGTATTTTTTACGTATTTGAGAACTCTTATTAAATGGGTCCTTATGAAAATTGGGTAGCTGTTACAAAATTTTTCAGTCACAGACCACATTCCATTATTTATTGCTCAACATTAACAACATAGCGAAGAGTAATGTTGAAAATAGAAAACTTACCATGCACCAGCCTCAAATATTTGAGGAAAATTGCATACAATTTCTTCTGTCGCATTTTTGCATTTGAACCTTCTTCTTCCCAGAGAGGTTGAAGAAGTTCGACTACTTTCCGGAATGTTAGATTGTATTGTGGCGATGGTCTTAAAAGATGAAGCATCATCGGAAAATGTTGGAAAACCTGGAACAAGATTGGAAGAATCAATGGAATGAAAAATATGAGATATGAGAAGTTTTCATGCAATCAATAAGTATATTTTTATGGCATATAGTACAAGATATATAGTCAAAGTCTCATTAGGGCTTATTATAGCTGCAATGATCAAATTAAAGAAAATACAGATCACAACAAAATCACAATCAACCATTACAGACAATTGAACCAAGACTATTTACTGCATTAATTCTCACAACAAGTTGCATCTGGTTGCACAATCCATACTAGCAGAAGACAGCAAGTTAGCATAGTGTGCAGAGGGGTCCAGCCCCCAGTAATTTTCAGGGGGGGGGGCTAATGAAAAAAGCCCCCAGCTAAATTTTGAGAATGTAGCCCCCACCTTCATGAAACGGAAACTCAAAAAAATTGTGCTTGACATGAGAGTTCTTAAGAAATAAAGGTCATCTAAATAAGGTTTTCCTATTAACAAATATCAAACTTTGCAAAGCTGATTTTTCGAATTCGTTGAAAACATAAAATTATAAACCCAGCCCCCAGTTCAATTAACTAAAACTTAGCCCCCCCTAGAAAGCTAGCCCCCAGTATTTTTGAAAAAAGTCAGCCCCCAACCAAGCAAAAATGATTTAGCCCCCCCCCTAAGCTCAGGGGGGGGGTGCATTCTTTGATTATTTTTCACAAAGCAAACAAAGAGAAGTAGACCTAAAGCCAACAATTTTATAAACCAATTAGAATATGGAAAAAAATTACCTGTAAAATTCCAAGATCTTTAAATGCTTGTCTTATGTGCAAGTATTTAAGTTCTGGTTTTTCTTTTGTGAATATTTCCTTAATTTCATCTTCTTTCAAAAAACGAGGGAAAGGACCATTCTGTAACATACTTAAACCTAAATCAAATATAAAGATGTTATAAATTAGGTGATTATAATTAGGGCTATTGAGCAGTATGTTCTTAGTTTTCCAAGTTTCCAAATTACAAAATATAGAAATTGACAAAAACAATACATGTCTATAGTCTTACTTAAGTTATGGCCAAAATATTCTCTATTGTAATTAGTGTATTTGAGCTTACCCATAACTGTGCCAGCATTATAGTATTTGTTGATTGGCAATGCTTCCTTATCAAAGAATTCCTCTTTGATTTCCCGGACCATTTGATTGAAGAAATCTTTCCTTGGTCCTCCTGAATCCTCTGCTCTCTAAGTATTCAAAAAAAAATTATGTTTAAAAACGACACCTTGAAAAGTCAACCTGTATAACAGGGTCAATATTCTAAACAGGAACATGTTGATCTACTTGGGATATCTAATTGCAATAACCACCCAATAGTCTCTTCTAAAAGACCTCAGAGTGAGGCTTTAGGAGACCATCAAGAACATGTTCTCTTTGCGTCCCTGAAGCTGAAGTCCAAAAATCTTAGTCCACAATTTTTTTTAGTGCTGACTGTCTAATTTTACAATAATTAAACAGTAATTAGTTTTTAGCAATTTTTAGCCATTCTCACAAAATGAAATCTTCGCAAAATGAGCTCTTATGGCAGTACTTACCTACTTATATAAAATTTCCCAGGGATTAAATTTTGCGGATAAGAAAAGTCGTTAATTATAGAAAATCTCAAAATTTCGCAGATCGGACATTTTTTAATTTTATTGCTGGGATTTTTTGTGGATGACCCCTTTCTGGATTTTCTTGGGGACATAATTTTGTGGATTGGGCCAAAATCCACAAAACTTTATCCCATTAAAGTACAGTGTTCCATAAAAACAGGCAAACTCACAAAATTTAATCATCTCAATAATTAAATTAACTTTTGCAGCCCATAAATTTATCAAATAATATTTTTTCTTCTCACAAAAAAAGGAGCTTTGCAAGTTTTTGATTAACTAGAAACACATCTGCACTTTAACAATTTCCATTTCGCAAGTAGATTTATTGATGTTATGTACTTTAAATAACAGGGATGAAAATCAAAAATTAAACTTATGGCATATTTTTTTCATAAATTATACTAACCTCACAATAAAATTGGACACGCAGGCACATAAACTTGAAATCAAGCTGGCTGATTTCATCGAAGCCTGTTACAAGTAAATTGGCACGGTCAACCATTATAAAGTTGACAGGACCTTCCTCAGCAACCGAAACATCACGAACTTCTAAGCTCCGCCCAAGAACAAGATGCTCTTGCATCACTCTTAGTAGTTCCACTGGGCTATTATTATTGTTAGCGAAGCCATGATTTAAAATTTTGTTAACAGATTCAATGATGTCAAAATCCTCTTGGATTTTTTTAAAGTCGTCATGTTCCTGACTTATGATGTCATCTTGACCCACATATTCCACAGTAATGTTGAAGGCACTATCATTTCGGTTTCCAACAGTAGATTCATGATTTTGATTTTCCTCAGTTTCATTTCCGTTATTCTCATTTTCATTGTTTTCATTTTCATTGTTTTCATTTTCCTTATCTTCATCATTTCTATTTCGGTTGTCATCTTCTGAACCAACTTCACGATAAAAAGGAGGAAGTTCTTCATCAGTGTCCATATCTTTGCCACAAGATTCAACATGGAATGTTAAATCTTGAAGGGAAAACTCCTGACCGCATTCAAAACATTTCTCTTTCAGAATGGAAACTTTTTCATCATTCTTTAATGGTATCACCGAAAGAGATTTCTGTATTGGCCTCAAAAAGATTTTCCCTTGCCCAATACACAACTTTAAAGATCGGACATTTAAAGGACAATTCAAGTTAACCAACGTTTTAGAGTTTGGTTCCACCTTCATTGGTTGAAAACCACCTGCAGCCTTTAATGCTGGAAAACCAATAGTCTGCCCATCATTGTCTTTCTCCTCAGACATAATAGCTTGGTAAATAATAGTTTCATCATGCTGCTCAATATCAAGTTTAATTCTTTTCAATCCTAACCCAGCATTCAGAAGGGTAACTCTTTCGGTTGGACAAGGTATGCTTGTAGAAAACTTGTCGGCCAGACAAAAAAAACTGGGCCGACCAAGTCCTTTTCTTTGGTGCTTTCTTATCTTTTTGTTGCTTTTTTGTTTCTAGTGGTTGCACTTGGATATGGGGCAAAAAGATCTCGCCGTTCTTGTCTTATCCTGGACATTGTAGTGTTTTTACAGAGTTCTTTCAATTTAACTCGATCCCCAAGCTTTTTAACACCAAGGTGTTTAAGGTCTTCATGAGAAGCCGAAGTTATGACATTAGCATCGACCTTTTCATCTTTGAACTTTTGTACTAGATGTGCCAAACCTACTTTGGCCAAAGCTTCTTCCATTTTTATTTGTTTGTCTAAAAAAAGCAATAATTATATATATTACCTTAAGTGGATAAATTTTCGCGTGGATTAATTTTCGCGATTTTCGCGTATTTTGGCCATTTTCGCAAAAATTTTGTCCACGCGAAAAATTTAAAAATTATGATTTTTGCCAAAACCCCTAGGAAAATGAAAGAAATTAGGTGAAAAAGAGGCTGATTCGCGAAATTTAGTCCACGCGAAAATTTTCGATTTTCGATTCGTGAAAAAAAGTCCACGCGAAAATTTATCCACTTAAGGTAGGTGAGACAAATTGAATTTGTTGTTCTGTTGACCTGACTGACCCTAATTTTACCAAAACCAAAAAATGATAATATAAAAATTCCATTAGCATAAATTTTATATTTCGTTCCTGGAAATAATCACAATATAGTTTATAGAGACCTGGGAGCTCATTGTCTACAATTTTGTCAAACTTAAAAACGTCAAACATATAAGAGTAGTCTTTGACTTTAAGAAATATCTTAAGTTAAATAATATTACAGTACGTTGCGAACCAAAGGTTGCCTGCCTCAATTTTTTTTTTTAAATTAAACCTACTTATTTTTTTATTCACTGATAAAGAAGAAAGGAGCTTTTCTAAACCTTGTCTTTTACGTTTTAGTCATTTATTTTTTTCTGGAACCTAATTCTAAAAACTGATGCAGACAACCATTGGTGCAAGGTTATCAAAAATCATCTAATAATAGTGGCACCTGAAACTCTTTGAAGGTAACACATGTTTTTTTTTCAAGTTTTGATATTTTTTTTAATCTTTGTGCATGATATCAAAATATCATTATCTTGTCATTCTTTGCTAAATAAACTAAACAAAATAGAGTACCGTCATTCTTCTAATATAATCCATCCTCTAATTAGTATGATAAATTATTTTGGCCACATTGAAGGAATTAAAATAATCCACTAATTTCTGATTTTGCTCTAATTTTGTACGATAAAGGTAAATTTTCTTCTAATTATAGTACGAAGAGCAAAAAGACGACGCAAAAGCCGGTAGGAGATACCCACTGAATTTGTACTAGTAATCTCATGGTTATGAGGGAAATTTGGGATAAATTTCCCGAGGTCACTTTTGAAATTTTTGAAATTTCCCGAGTGAAACGAGGGGAATTTCAAAAATTTAAAAAGGTGACCAAGGGAAATTTATCCCAGAATTTCACGAAATCAAGCATGGGATTCCTGGTTAATCTCATATGGTTAAGATTGAAATAAGGCGACTCATCATGAAGCATTAAAAGATTTCAATTATACTGAATAACTCTTATACATAGCTCAAGAAGCACCAGGCATAAAAACTGCATAATATATTCTAATCAATCAAATTGAATCTTCCATCATCTGATTATGATTATGTTTCTTCTTTACTTACTGAGCTGAGAGTTTTTTTGTTTTGTTTTGTTTTGGTTTTGTTTCTCTATAGAACGCATTCGAAAATCGAACGTCAAAAAATTCGATTAAAAAACAGAGGGAAATTACAAAACAGCGGGAAATTACAAAACAGCGGGAAATTTCAAATTAACGTAAACAAAAACGTAAATCAAATTTCGATCAACCATGAGATTAACTTTTAAATCTATGAAAGAAAAACTTTATGATCAAATGAGAGAAAAGGTTTTCAAGGAGCTGGAAAAGAAAGAAAAAAAAAAAAAAAAAAAATAAAAAGTACCAAAAAGTGTGTTTTGCCATCAAATAAATTAGAAGAATGATGGTATACCACATTGTATTGAAGTTTTTTTAACATAATCAAATTGATCAGTTAATTTGATGAAACTGTGCAATGATCCGAACAGCTTCGTAGTATTGACTTATTCCACAATCCTCTCTTTGATCAAGTGACATGTTTTCAAGTTCTACTAAGCATTCCTCACTCAAAGATAAACCATCAAATTCAAATATTGGTCTAGTGTCTCCTTGTTCTTCTTCATTCAAAACTACGTTATCTTCAGCTCCATAAAATTCGTCAACAACAGGAGGATCAATGTCAATAGGATTGGTCATTTGAGCAGTCACCCAAAGTCGCTGTGGAGTTGAGTTTACTGTTCTTAAGCGATGTGTGGACCATGCTTGTCTCCATCTGCAGAGCTTTTCAGTAATGAAAGGAAGATACACATGATGTAATGCAGTGAGATGCAGGATATTAGTTGAATCTAAGACATCTTGATCCTCTAAGTAAGTGAAAATGTTAGAAAAATAAGAGAGAACACCAGTATACACATCGCGCCACAATCTTTCAACTCTCTGATTATGAGTACTCTTTCCAGTAATCATACTTTTCCTACCAACCCCTCTTCTCTCGATCATATAATCAGCCACCAAAACATTTTCTTTCCCTTTGTCCGCACGCACTCTGCTGGGCAAACCATACTCTTCAACAGAAGCTTGAAAGCAACTCAAAATAGTTAAAGCCTTGTTGTTATTGGTGCAATACAAACCTACAGGTAAACGACTAAAACCGTCAACTATACCAGTTATGATAAAATTCCACCTTACAAGTTTATGGTTTGTATCCAGATGCCACAAATGATTTGGTCCCTGTACACTGTAAACTCTACGGTGTAAACTCTTTTTCTTCCTCATCTTTAGACTACCATTTTCGTCAATCCGGTTCAAGCTGTCTCGCAAAGTTTGTCTGGTAATTTTGATGCTTCTTTCCTTTAATAATTCTCTTAGCATTACCTCTCCACAATGAGGGAATTCTTCAACAAGTCTTATCAACAAGATGTCTAAATCCTCCTCATTAATCTCAGAAAACTTATGTTTTGATAAACCATAGTCTTCCATTCGCCTGTAAATAGTGCGTACAGAAATATTCAGCATGTTAGCTATTTCTTCAATTAAACATCCATCTTCCAGAAAGTTTTCAAGTACTTGTTTAGGAATTAAAAATTTTGGTGCACCATTTGTCAAAACTTTACCTGGACTTTCACCACCAAATGAACAACATTTAATTCTCAATCTCATGATAGTAGAATTATCTGTAAGCCCTAGTGACTTGAAATCTTCCTTTGATAACATTGAAATTATATCAGATGTGATGTTTTCATCTTTGAAATTCTGAACGTAATTATGTAAGCCTAATACTTGCAGAATGGTATGTAACTTTTGGTCAGCCTTTTGCCCTCATCCATCCCATCAGCAGTCAACCATTCGCAAGCACGTACTAGTTTGCGAAGAGCATAAAGACTCCAACGCCAACAAAGATCTACTCACCAATTACAAGGAGCGTTACATGAAGAATCCAAAGCTTCCAACCTTCGCCAAGAATATCAGTCTGTCGTTCCATACTTCAACTCCAAAGACCAACAACTCATCTGACGATGAAGGTATCTACTTATTACAAACTGTCATCATCAACAACAAACACTTTACAATCTTCTTTGACAATGGGTGCAGCGATTTCCTGATCAAACACTCTGCAATCAAGGACCTTGGAACATCAGCTATCAAAGAATCATCCATTGCCACTCAGATTGGTGGTGTAGGTAACACAACAACCTGCACATCTCTTGGATCATACATCGTCAAGATTCCAATGGCAAACGGACAAGATGCTATGCTATCTGATGGTACATGCCTGCAACAGCTCACTGCAACTTTTCCTGAATATCCGCTCCATGAGGTCAACCAAGCCATCAGAGAGAGCTACCCCGGCAACCCATCAACACTCCCGAAGACATCAGCAACAGTGGGTGGTGACGTACATTTCATGATTGGGGTCAAATATTTGAGATACAGCCCCAAACTTGTATTTCAAATGCCATCAGGATTATCAATCTACAAATCAGTGTTCCGCAATGCAGATGGTGGCCAAGGCGTAATTGGTGGTCCGCATCCCATCTTCACTGCAATCCATCAACAGTTCTTCAATCAATCAACCTTCAACAGCTTCTGCAGTCAGCAATTCAAGCTCTACCAGAATGGACTCCAAGTCAATCCAGATGTTTCCAAATTATCATTTCCATCCCAGAACCTCAAACGCTTCGAATCAACTGAATCAACTGGGACAGAAATCACCTATCGATGTGTAATGTGCAGAAACTGCAAAGACTGCAAAAACTCCATTCATCAAAGGGAAGTTAGCATCAAAGAGGAGGTTGAGCAAGACGTCATTAACTCATCCATTGACATTGACACCAACCAAAACATCATCACAGCTCGTCTTCCATTCGTCGACAAAGTATCAAAACTAGCACCAAACAAGAATATTGCTCTCAAAATTTACTACCAACAGCTCAAGAAGTTGGGAGCTAATCCAAAAGACAAAGACGACATCATCAAATCAGAAGCCAAATTGCAAGAGATGGGTTACGTCGACTTCGTTGAAAATCTCACTGCTGACCAACAAACCATGTTAGCTGACTCACCAACGCACAACTTCATCCCATGGCGTGCTGTATGGAAAACCACATCACTAAGTACACCATGTCGAGTTGTATATGACGCATCACACCCAACCAGCTCAGGTTATAGTCTGAATGATTTGTTGGCAAAAGGACAGAACAACCTCAACAAGCTCCAAGAAGTTCTTATCAGATGGTCCATACATCAAGTTGGCATACACACGGATATACGAAAAATGTATAACACGATCAGACTCAACTGCAAAGATTGGTGTTACCAGCGTTACATCTGGCAGAATAACCTCGACCCATCAAAGATTCCAAAGGAAAAGGTAATCAAGACACTCATTTACGGGATACGATCAAGTGGAAACCAAGCAGAATGTGGTCTCCGTGCAATCGCAAACCTATTTGGAGATGAATATCCAGAAGTGAAGCAAATCATCAATGAAGATGTATACGTTGACGATTGCATCACAGGCGAGAAAGACATCGACGCAGCTTTCAACAGAGCTGATCAGTTAGAAGTTGTCATCAATCGTGGAGGATTCAACCTCAAAGGTGTGACATTCTCTGGCATTGATCCATCACCAGACCTCACAGACGATGGTGTTAGCATTTCAGTTGGTGGTATGAAGTGGTATCCCAAAGCCGATCGACTCTCACTCTGCATCTCAGATTTGAATTTCGCAAAGAAGCAAAGAGGCAAGAAACCAACCAATGCATCAAACATCATTCCAACCAATCTCACTCGAAGGCACTGCGCTTCCAAAGTTGCAGAAATCTTTGACATTACAGGGATGATGACACCAATAGTTGCTGCTATGAAGCTCGACTTACACGATCTTTCAACAAGACAACTAGATTGGGACGACACAATTCCAACTGAACTTCGACCCATCTGGATCAAACACTTCGAAACCATGACTCAACTTGGAGAAATTCAATTCCGTCGTGCAGTCATCCCAGAAGACGCCATCAGTACTGACATCCAAACGCTCGACTTTGGAGATGCCAGCCAATCATTGGTATGTGTTTGCATTTATGCTAGATACACTCGACGAAATGGTCAATTCTCATCTCAACTTGTCTTTGCTCGATCTCGTACTGTACCAAATGGATTGTCACTCCCTCGAGCTGAACTCATGGCATCCCTCATCAACACACATACCGGTGAAGTTGTCAAACGCTCATTTGGTCAATATCACAAATCCAACATCAAATTCACTGACAGTCAGATTGCGCTTCACTGGATTACAAACGATGAAAAACCCCTAAAGCTCTGGGCTCGTAATCGTGTCATAGACATCAACAGATTCTCCAATAGAAATCAATGGTTCTACATCAACACTGCTGACATGATGGCAGACATCGGCACTCGACGTGGAGCAACACTTGAAGATGTACAACCAGACTCGCCATGGTTCAATGGACATCAATGGATGCACTTACCAATTTCAGACTTTCCAATAAAATCAGCACAAGATCTACGTCTTTCAGCATCTGACACAAACGAAGTGGAGAAAGAACGTATGGTACCCATCAAATATGTGTCAACCCATCACACTATGAATCTTGTGCAACAAAGATACAAATTCAGCCAATACCTCATTGATCCAAACCGTCATCGATTCTCAACTGTTATCAGAATCTTTGCCTATGTTCGAAGATACTCAAAGACACTCTTCGATTGCTCCAAAGACAAATCATCATCAAAGTCTTCAAATCAACAACTCCAAAATATCAAAGTGGATGTATCTTTGGTTCCCATGCTCACAAACACAGAAATTGAAGAAGCCGAACAATACTTCTTCAAGAAATCATCATCAGAGCTACTGAAGTTCCTTCCTAAATCAAAATACGAACGTATCACCAAGGATGTCCAAGGCATATTGACATACACTGGTCGGATTCTGCCAGATCAGGAAGTGTTAATTGTTGGCAGATTCACTGGCGTTATGAAAGACCTATCATCAGATACATTCTGCGTACCTGTGATGGACAGATATTCACCTGTTGCATACAGCATCGCCCTTGAAACTCACTGGCATCATCCAACTGTGCAACATTCAGGGATAGAAACAACACTTCGCTACACGCTTAAAAAGTGCCACATCATTGAAGGACGTGCACTTATGAAACAGATCAAGAAAGCTTGTCAACGCTGTCGTTTTCTCGAAAAAAGGACGATTGAGATGTCAATGGGACCCATTTCAAGATGCAACATGACAATTGCTCCTGCATTTTATCACACTCAATTGGATCTATCCGGACCATACCAATGTTATGCACCGCAACACAAGAGAACCACTGTGAAAATCTGGCTGATCGTGTTCTGTTGTTGTTCCACGACAGCAACAAAGATTTACACCATGGATGACTACACCACCACATCATTCATCCAAGCCATCACAAGATTCTCTGCAAACCATGGATTTCCAAATCAACTCCTCTGTGACGAAGGCAGCCAATTGGTGAAGGGCTGTAAGGAAATGAACATCAACATCTCAGACCTACAGCAAAGGATCCAACGAAACACCAAAGTCAATTTCAATGTGTGTCCAGTCCAAGGACATAACATGCATGGCAAAGTAGAGAGAAAGATAAAGGAGATCAATTCATCTATATCAAAGAGTCTCAACAATCATAGGTTAGCAATCCTACAATGGGAAACTCTTGCTGCATCAATCGCCAATCAGATCAATAATCTACCGTTAGCCATTGGTGACGTCATCGGTGATTTTGAGATCCTCGATTTGATTACGCCAAACCGACTTCTCCTTGGCAGAAACAACGATAGAAGCATCGATGGCTTGATCACATGTGATTCTCCCACCAAGATCATCAAAGAAAACGAAAAGTGCTTCAACGCCTGGTTCGAAACATGGCTTCTCGTACATGTTCCCAAACTCATGAAGCAACAGAAGTGGTTCCACGATGATTTGTTATCCGAAGGAGATATCGTCATATTCACCAAAGTCGATTCAGTGATTCAAAATCGATACACATACGGGATCATCAGCGCACTTGAGTACGGAAATGATTCATTGCCACGAAGGGCAAAAGTTCGCTATCGTAATGCCAACGAGGCAGTTTGTCGTGAAACGTATCGATCAGTTCGTGGTCTTGTGAAAATATGTGGTATTGATGAAAATGACTTGATTGCCGAGCTTGGTGCTCTCGCAAAAGACATTGACTTAAAGTCAAATGCCAAGTGATTTAATAAATTTCAACTCAATTTTCTTTGTGGGGAGTGTAAAGTTATTGATTATAAAACCAAAATTATAAAAATTATAAAAAGAAAATTTCATAAAAATTTGTATCGTAAAATATTTCATAGCTTTAGCCACCATATTTGTTTACATTTTGTTTACATTTTTCATAGCTTAGCTACCATTTTATTTTAGTATATTTTGCCAACTGAGGTCATGCTCTCAAACCATGTTGTTTTTTGTTGCCTTGACAACTTGGTGCATCAAGTGTATTTAAGGCCTAAAGGCATTCAGCTTCTCACTTGACTCATGACAGCCATGGAGTAAGGACCTCAGCTCCAGACTTGAGTCACTCACAAGTCAATTCAAATAAATATCATCTCAATTCATTCAACAACTGAAGACAAGTCATAGTTCTTAGTTTGTTTTGTCTCTCACACTTACCTGTATGGCCACACCTTCACAGTTTTCATTCATGGCCTAACTGGTAAGTCAGCCATCTTGTTTTTGCTTTTTCTTTTCACATTTAGGTTAAGTTAGACATAGACATTATATATTTATATACTCATAGCTTATATATTCAGATTTTCATATTGTATTCATGGTCTACTTGACCTCAGGCACTCTGACTTCTGGACTTATCCATTTTCACTCATTTTTCACTCATTTGGACTTTGTCGTTTTTGCTCATTTTTGACTTAGCCTCTCACAAATATTTAATTTTTCATTTTCAATTATCAATTACTCATGTACGAACTAGATATTTATTAACATCCATTCATTGTATTTATTTAGTTTGACGGTATTGAAATATCAATTCAACAATTCAATCGTTTGAACGTGACCATATGCGGTAAACCCCACAGCTTTTCAGTAATGAAAGGAAGATACACATGATGTAATGCAGTGAGATGCAGGATATTAGTTGAATCTAAGACATCTTGATCCTCTAAGTAAGTGAAAATGTTAGAAAAATAAGAGAGAACACCAGTATACACATCGCGCCACAATCTTTCAACTCTCTGATTATGAGTACTCTTTCCAGTAATCATACTTTTCCTACCAACCCCTCTTCTCTCGATCATATAATCAGCCACCAAAACATTTTCTTTCCCTTTGTCTGCACGCACTCTGCTGGGCAAACCATACTCTTCAACAGAAGCTTGAAAGCAACTCAAAATAGTTAAAGCCTTGTTGTTATTGGTGCAATACAAACCTACAGGTAAACGACTAAAACCGTCAACTATACCAGTTATGATAAAATTCCACCTTACAAGTTTATGGTTTGTATCCAGATGCCACAAATGATTTGGTCCCTGTACACTGTAAACTCTACGGTGTAAACTCTTTTTCTTCCTCATCTTTAGACTACCATTTTCGTCAATCCGGTTCAAGCTGTCTCGCAAAGTTTGTCTGGTAATTTTGATGCTTCTTTCCTTTAATAATTCTCTTAGCATTACCTCTCCACAATGAGGGAATTCTTCAACAAGTCTTATCAACAAGATGTCTAAAAATCCTCCTCATTAATCTCAGAAAACTTATGTTTTGATAAACCATAGTCTTCCATTCGCCTGTAAATAGTGCGTACAGAAATATTCAGCATGTTAGCTATTTCTTCAATTAAACATCCATCTTCCAGAAAGTTTTCAAGTACTTGTTTAGGAATAAAAAATTTTGGTGCACCATTTGTCAAAACTTTACCTGGACTTTCACCACCAAATGAAAATTTAATTCTCAATCTCATGATAGTAGAATTATCTGTAAGCCCTAGTGACTTGAAATCTTCCTTTGATAACATTGAAATTATATCAGATGTGATGTTTTCATCTTTGAAATTCTGAACGTAATTATGTAAGCCTAATACTTGCAGAATGGTATGTAACTTTTGGTCAGCCATCTTTTAAAAAAAGACTTCAGAATTTTTTTTCTGAAACTAGCCGTTTCCATGCCGTAATAAGCTACTTTACAGAACACTAAATTTACGGAACTGATAATTTGCAGAATGGATAAAATCCCGAACTGATGATTTGCCGAACAGAGAGCGCATGCAAAGAGCGAACGAAAAGAGCGAATTGAAAGAGCGCAATAAAAGAGCGCATCAAAAGAGCGAATGAGCGAATGAAAAGAGCAAACCGAATGCGTTTAGCAAACAAAAAGAGCGAATAAAAGAGCGCACGAGCGAATTGAAAGAGCGAATAAAAGAGTAGGCTGCTTGCATCCTCTAACGAATTCGTGCTTCTTTTAGAGGATGCTTAATAGTCGGTAGATCCTCTTTCCAGAGATTTGCCGCTCTTAGCCGTATATCGGCTAAAGACAGTTTTTAGCTGGCGAGAGGTTAGAAAATGAAGCCCCAGACGTTACGTAATGTTTTAGAAATTGAACTCTCCCCGATACGAATTAGGCACGACTTAAAATTTTTTTACGAGTTTCAAAATTCAAGCGGTGGTTGTTTGTTGGACTTGTTTGCTGCTTATTTTCTTGTATAGCATGGATGAATCAACTTTGTTGGAGAATTTGGCGTTCCAGTTTGGTATCGAAGCTTTTAAACAGCCTCAAGTTAATGTTCTGAGGACATTTTTTAATGGAAAACACACATATTTCAGTGTCCCAACAGGTTTGTCAGGCACTCATTAGTGGTTTCATCTCTCCCAAAAACTCTACTTTCCATGGCTACTACGACAGGCATCATACTTAAAAATGGTTTTTGAATTATAATACCCATCCAAACAGCAGGGTAAAGATTCCAATTTCATCAAACGTGTGTGTTTATACTATAATAAAGCTTAAACAAATTTAACGCAAGTCATCAATTAATAAAATCAGTTGTGTATGTTATATTGTCATTTATAGGCTATGGACAGTCCAGTTGTTTTCTAAGCAGTGCCGAGGTACTTTAAGGAGTTACGTCCAGATATTAGCAATCCAGTGCTTGTAGTATATATCGGGCACACGTGCCCTCGGTCAATATTTCCTCAGAGAGACCGGCTTTTCGGTTAATAATCCATAAGCATGAATTACCGTCAACGGCTCTAACTTGGGACAGTCTGACGAAACATGGGACAGCAATTCGGGCATAATTTACCGAACCTCCAAAGTCATTTAATTAACATTAGTCGCAAATCTCATAGAAAAACAAACTTGTTGTCAAGGGAGATTTAACAGTAAGTGAAAATACAGACCAGAAATCAACCATCCCATGTTATGACCACTCTTCCCAAGTTAGAGCCGTTAACGGTAACATGCCTTTACTTTCAGGGGACTTTAGATGAATAACCCCTTGTTTCCTTAAAAATTTTTGGCAAATAGCCCTCAATAACTGTCATTTGTTTATTACAGACCAACAAAGAGTAAACCAGACCCGATCATCGAACTAATTGAACCAATTTTTTAATCGAACTAATCAAACCTGGTTGAACCTAATCGAACGATTAGAGTTTGATTAATCGAACTAATCCAAATTTCAGATTTTCCTTAAAATTGTGAGTGTTCAATAGACCTTTTTTCAAAGAGGCCATCCTGTTGAATAATTATGTACTCCAGCCATAAAAACAATAATACAGCCATGCATAATTACTGTATCGTGTATATTGTAATAATTGATGCATGGTTGTATCATTATTTTTCTGCTGGAGTACATAATTATTCAAAAGGGTGGCCTCTTTGAAAAAAGGTCTATTAGGTTTGATTAAGTTCGATAATCGAACTCTAATTGTTCGATTAGGTTCGATCAGGTTCGATTAAAAAATCGGTTTGATTAGTTCGACTGATCGGGTCTGGAGTAAAGCAATAGCAATCAACTAATAATTAAGCTGTCAGATAGTAGTTTCATTTTGGAATATCTCTTAAGAAGTTTTATCTGAATTCAATGTTGTTCCCTCCAAGATATTAAAGCTGGTACATATTCATTGGTGTATGTGTGTATGCCTGTCCAGAAGTGTTGGAGACAAAACGTTGGTGAATGTTGTTATACTGAAATGATTGAAAATCAATTATGTCATTAACTACCTAGTTGGGGAAAACAATATTTACATTGTTAAATGTCTTTTGTGCAGTTTTGTGTATATAAATTATTTCATGAAAAATAAAATTCCCCAACCAGGTAGTTAATGAGACAATTGATTTTTAATCATTTTAGTATAAATAGAGCCTTAGATTACTAGGTATTCCCCTTTTTTGTCATTATGTCGGGATTTTAAACCCTACAAACTGGTGTGACAGTGTTATTATTTTCTCAATTTTCGGGATTCTGGGATTCAGCAAAAATTTTGATGGGAAAACGGTAACCCCTACAAACCCCCCTTGTCATAAATTCTTTTTTCGCTCAATTTCGCTCTAGAGGAATTAATAATGTTGTGGATCAATTTTATGTGGACACAAAATTTTTAAGCAACTTCTTGAAATCCATATATTTTATTATGCTTTAAAGATTTTATGACGTTCTTTATTTTAGGGTATGCAAGGAATTCATGCCGAAACCAGAGGATTGCTGGAACCACGCATGCATCATACTTTTGCCTGGGTCTGGTTGACCATTGTCGTGAAAACCGTCAAATGTGAAAGTTCAATTCTTTCAGCAGGCACGTTTTAACAATAACAAAAGCTTGCTTGTATCAATCCTGTCACTGATCAATATCGTCAAATCAACATGAAACAAAAGATTTTAGCCTGCGTCTGGTTGACAATTCTCATTAGAGAATTTGGAAGTTCAATTCTTCCAGCAGGTAGTTATTAAAATTGTCATTTTCACAAGGAAACAGAGGTAAGCTTTTTAATTTGTTTTTGTATATTTTAATGTCAGATTTTCTAGAATTTCCAATAATAAAATAGGTGGCTTTTATTTGATCACCAGTACAATGAAACATTTTGTTGGTAAAATTTTACAAGAATTTTTTCAGGACAACACAGTTTATAGTTTCTTTTTGAAAATCAGGAATGCTGATAAGTAAAATTTGGCCAGTCACCGTCGATCGAAAGGAGGTTCTTTTGTGAATTTTTTAAAAAGTACACTTGAAAAAGAAAAAAGTGCAGTTTTTAAAGAAATCTGTAAGAAAAAAAAAACGACCCACAAAGTTGTTTGTTATTTACATTCAAAGTTTCTGCTCTTTCTACTCAAAATACCTTTTCGTCCAATCAAAGCGAAGGGGAGCAGAAAAAGTTGGACAAGCCAAAAGTTTTTAATTTTTTTAAATGCAAGGTCAATTATAAAAATCTGCTGCGTAAAATCATTTTTCAGCCTTGATAAAATTCTAATTTAACGTTCAAATAATGTTTTCCAAATAGCACAACAAGTTTGGGCTACGTTCGAGTTACAAAAAATGAAACTGAATATCTGCCCAAATATTTTGATTTTGATATTACACGCCTGGTCTCAGACAATTTCTGAACAACTAGCCCAAACATTGCCCGAAACTGTGCGGGCCTTATAAAAAATAGTAATAACAAGGCCTGAACATGTTCGGATCATGCCATGTTGGTAGCGTCAACTAGCTGTGTTTTATTTTACGATACAGTAAAAAAAATATTGTGATAATGTCAAAGATTAGTACTACTTGCAATTTGCTTTGAACCTCTTGCTTTGAGAAATGTAAATCAAAGGAATGGTTTAGAAAACAGGAAACTTAACCATTAATTTAAAAATATTAGAAATATAAAAACAATGTTCTGTATGCCCACCACACCATTTCACTTAGATTAGTGGCCTTGATATTTTTTATTCAAAATTCTCTCAAGACACACATTTTTGTGTCTAAAGTGAAAAAGAGCTGTTTGTTGCAATAGACAGACTGTATCTTCAATAATAAAATTAAAGATTCGGTGCGTCCAGCCAAAACACGGATTTGATCCGCAGCTTGCGTGCTTCACCGTTTTCTCAATTGGTAAAAAACTGAGAACTATTGCCAAACATACTCTTTAAAAGTCTTAAAACAAAAGCGAAAAATGACAGAAATACACTACAATATATTGTATAGTTTCTATTTCTATTTCTATTCGATAATTCAAAGAAGGTTTACAAAACCTATTCTCGCGAATATAACCCCTTGTATATAGTTTGTAGTTTAAAAATAACTGTGGACTCTCCCAATTCAGAATTTGCAAATCCATAAAAGTCTCTTTGTTATCAATTCCCAGTGAATTACAGCTTTATCTAATACCAATCGACCAATACACACAAGGTATTTGGGTGGTAGGCATTGTTGAACAATGTAAATATATTAAGAGTTTTTTCCTAGGAAACTTGCTCGTGTATAAAAGTTCTTAAAACTGATTTGAAAGGGCATAAATTGATCAAACCTTTCATCAAAGTACAAAAAAATCATCCATGAATAGTCATCATCCTAGCTCATCAGATTTGTATAAAGATTACAGAATTATTAGCCAAGAAATCAAAGGCAGATTTAAATCAGTTTTAATCAAAAGGTAAAAACTTACAGGGTAGTTAGAAAATACCTTTGTTGTCAAAAAATATCTAAACAAAAGCTAGAAAAATACTTTAAAACATTTAAAGAAGACAATGCCTTACTTTTAAACCACATAGAAGAACCATTTTTTTACTGTTTTCAGACGTTTGTTTTGAAATTTCCTTACATCCAAACTGTTTGATTGATGGTGTCTTGAAGGCTTTTAGTAAATCTATTTCTGTCCCAAGTCAGAGTGTTTCAGACATAAATAGCATTTTATTGCTTCAACAACAACCTCAGCACAGGCGAGTTCTCCGCCATCTTGTTTGTAGTAACTTGCTCTCCTCAGTCCTCAAACCCTCAAACGTACTGAGCAAATAAAAAATGACGTAATGTTTTCAACTCGAAAAACTCGCTTCTCTATTGTAACTCGCCAGTATTCCGCAAAATACACGCACAATAAATTAACCGAACCGGAAAGCGGATGGTAGATTATTAAGCAGACCTATACTACCAGCGGTTTTGTAGAGGTCTGCGATTCAGACTAATAAAAGAGCAAACTGAACGCGTTCAGCGCATCAAAAGAGCGAATGAAAAGAGCGCATCGAAAGAGCGAATGAAAAGAGCGAATGAAAAGAGCGAATGAGCGAATGAAAAGAGCAAATGAGCGAATGAAAAGAGCGAATGAGCGAATGAAAAGAGCAAATGAGCGAATGAAAAGAGCGAATGAGCGAATGAAAAGAGCGAATGAGCGAATGAAAAGAGCGAATGAGCGAATGAAAAGAGCGAACAAAAGAGCGAACCGAAAGAGTTCAGCGAACTAAAAGAGCGAATATCATGAAAAAAGAGCGCACAAAAAGAGCACTTATGGCAGCTATGGCGTTCCATAATTTATCATAAATCTCTTTGTTGGTCCAGCGCGGTTAGCGAATGGACCTTTTAAGAGCACGGCAATGTTAGTGCGGAACCAAGTAGTAGCCTGCAATATCGGATCAAAATAAATACATTATCCCGATCAAAGGCTAGTTCGCGATTTCACTGTACCCACATTGAGTAGTGCTACGAGGGTACGAAGTCCGTCAGTTGAGAGAAATTAGTTTTTCATCAACGAAGTCTAAATTAAAACCTCAAATTTATGTAAGGAAATATAATCTCCTTAGTGCTATCTGCTGGAGACTATAGTTTAGCCCCCAACGCTAAATCTCGTGTGTGGTGATGAAACGATGAACGTGAAAAAATCAAGAAGTATAAGAAGTTGTCTTTTTAGTGTTTTGCAGTTTCAGTGTTTACATGGGATGCTGTATAATATCATCAATCCTTAAAGTTACCTGAGAGTCAAAGGTAAGCAAGGCGTTGCTTTATATAATTAAAATTTCCAGGTGCCACTGAATCAATCAATTACCATCCCCTTGTTGATATTTTGATTAAACAGTGGGGTTCAACCACTGAGCTATAAACCAGACCCGATCAATCCAACTTGTCGAACCAATCGAACAATCGAACTAATCGAACTCCATCGAACGATTAAAGTTCGATTAAATAAATTAATCGAACTCTAAGATTTTTTAAAAGATTGTGAGTGTTCGATTAAGTTCGATCAATGGGTTTCGGTTCGATCAGTTCGATAAACCAATTTTGTTTGACAAGTTTGTGCTGCTCTGCCACCGTATATTAGCTTCTTTTCAAAGCCAAATTCGGAATGTAAATCGGGAAATTACTTCCGATGACGGATTACACACTTTTCCTGTAGTAGTATTCCGCCTCTCGGCCGCACGCGAAATCGCAACAGAGGGGCTACGGACTTTTTTTCCGGATAGGCAAATATATCCGGGTACAATAAACATCAAGTCCGGGAACTGTCGAAATTGGCAATCGCGTGCCAGGACAAAGTTTTTAATATCATCGAACTAATCGAACTTTTTACTGACCGAACTATAAATCGAACTGCTATTGCTTCAAAAATTGTGAGTGTTCGATTAGGTTCGATAAATTTTTTTAATAGAACTTTAATCGTTCGATGGAGTTCGATTAGTTCGATTGTTCGATTGGTTCGACAAGTTCGATTGATCGGGTCTGTATAAACCCTGGAGACAGTTACTTTCAAGATTGTTGAAGCCGGTCTTTTAAAAAGTTTCCCTTAGGCGGCAATCACAAATATCTTCATTTCGCGTCCTCGTTGGGTCTAAAAAGTGAGTCAGTCGGTCGGTCGGTCTTAAAAATTTTCGGGTTTACATAACGTCCCAAAATGGCGCATGTATAATGATAAAAAAAGTCAAAATGCTGCGAATGCGCTAGAAGTCGCTCGCAAGAAAAAATCGGCATTAATAAAATTTTTGAACGAAGGAAACGTCATTGACAGAAAAAGTCCGACAAATTTACCGACTCACCGACTCAATTCTACTCAATTTTCGAGAGTCTGTCGGGCGACACGAAACGAAGATATTTGTGATTGCCGCCTTCTTAGATTATAAATGCTGTAGCAACAAAGAGCTAGACCAATCTTCTCTGCGCTCCTTCGACTGTTCGAAATTTCTTAAGGCTGAGGGAATTTGAATATGAGAGTTCAGCGTCGGCTGCCCGTATGTCAAAAAAACAACCGCCTTAAAATTTCATTATTTCAAAAAAAATCATCATTATGGACGCAGTCACAAATAACTTGTGTTCACGTCATTTCCAGCCCTAAAAAGTGAGTCATCGGTTGGTCGGCACTAAAATCGTCGGAAAAATAAGGTCTGAAAACATAGGCTTTGTCATAGAGTTACTTTATTCATTAAAACCTTTCACTAACCAGAACCTCAGCAATTGTATGAAAAGTGAATTTTCACTGTGTTTATATACTGCGAGCGATGTAAATTTCCTGTTTTCGTACTACAATCCGATAAAGCTAACCACAGAGTCCTGATATTGCCCAATTTTTTGTTCTGTGGATTTTTGTAAACAACAATTGGGCCATTTTAGATTTTGGTCCACAAATGCTAGAGGTAATTAGTCAAACAATTATCAAATTAAACCAACCTAATTGTGAATTGAGCGATTTGAATTTAATTAATCAAACGCAATTCAAAACACACCAGTGCACTGGCAACTGGCGGGGCAGTGGTGCACATGCTGCTTACAAAGATTGATAAAGTTTCAGTCGGTGTAAAAGAAATTATTCATGTCAGCGTCAATTACTGCAAAAGTAATGGTAAATTTTTATAATTGTTGATCTTTAACAAGAATTTCATTTCCTTTTAGACGGCTGTGCTTATCAACATAATTGAAGAGAGATCTGCAATAGAAAGTGACAATCCAATAGGTAAGACTTTAAAAATACATATTTTTAAGAGACTTATTTTTCAATTATAAAATTCCTTTTTTCAGACCCACTTTTGAAGTGATTTTTTGCCAATTTTATAGCTTGTAAGAAAACTGCTTCTGGCCATTTTTTTAAATAGAAAATAATAAAAATCCTGGCTAAAAGAAAGGATAAATCAACAAAACGCAAAAGTTTGTTCTCGCAAAATATTTTGGAAAGGTTCAATTCGCGAAAGCTAATTTTTGCAAAATGGGTACCCAAAATAGGACCGATTTCTTTTGGTAACTTGGGAACGAACTCAAAGAAATGAATAAACGTTCCTCCTAAAAATAAAAAAATTTAATAAACACCCCATATGTTTATTCGAAGTAATACGGTATATTTTCTTTTAAGACAACCTTTTCACATTGATTTAAAGATTTTAAAATCGCCATAAAAAATCAATGAAGAAGAAAACGAAGACTGTTTCAAACATGGGTATTTCATCAATCTGATTTTCAATATTTTTCAGGTTTCGAGGGCCTTTCCGAAACTTTTTTGAAGAAATTTCCAGAAATTCTTTAAATTTTTGGAAGATTGTGTCTTGAAGCTGCTTGAAAACAGATTGGTGTAATATGGTAAAGGGCTTTTAGTTAAAATTTGCAATATAGATTTTTTTATTTATCTATCCAGGGAAGGGTGAGAGACGAGAAGTACAAGGAAAAATTTAGTGGCCAAGCACTTTGAGGTAATCTATATTTTATCTAAAATTGCAAATTTATTTTATCTAATCCTGATATTTTACCCTCCCATTTTTAGGGGGGATGTTAGAATCAAAAATTTAAAACCCCGCCCAAAAGGTGAGAGTACTTAACAATTTTATAAGGCTTTTTCACATGCTTCTATAAATTTTAAACATTTTCTTTTCTTTTTTTCTTTTTATAGGAGATCAGTGTGGTTCATACAGTGAAGTCCGGTGATAATCAATCGAGTTTGGATGGAACTTTCTTTATATATAGTAAAGAACGCATTATATATAATATCCAAAGCCACAGCCAAAGCCAAAGCCTTAACATATTTAATTATTCACTTTTTAGTTGAGAGTTGAGAGGACTACCCAACTTATTGTAAAAATACAGAACTCAATATAATCAAAAATTGTTCCAATTATTGTCTTTTCCCTTATCCTGACATAGACTGCAGGCGAGGTAAATATTTCGAGTGCTTCAACACATGTATGATTATAATCAAAGTAGTTATTTCGCCGAAGCATCCAAGACCCAAAGAATCTCAAATCCATATAATCATCCATATCAACTGTAGGGTCTGAAAATAAAAAAAAGTACTGATTGATATCTGCAGGAATGATGGAGAGATGCGAGATGCCCGACGATACTGAAAGAGAGCTGGGCCTTAATGCCGACAGGCTGCTTGTTTGTTGTTTAAAGGGACATAACAGTAATTTTGCGAAATTTGTAAACAAACTGTATGCAGCGGATACAAAATCAAAACAAATGTCACATGTCAAAATAAAAAATCAAAGACCAAATATGGCTAATTTTGCTTGTTCAATTGTTTTACAAGTTTGTTTTGGACACATGATTTTAATTGTTCTCTTTAAACTATTAACATNGTGATAATCAATCGAGTTTGGATGGAACTTTCTTTATATATAGTAAAGAACGCATTATATATAATATCCAAAGCCAAAGCCTTAACATATTTATAAATTATTCACTTTTTAGTTGAGAGTTGAGAGGACTACCCAACTTATTGTAAAAATACAGAACTCGATATAATCAAAAATTGTTCCAATTATTGTCTTTTCCCTTATCCTGACATAGACTGCAGGCGAGGTAAATATTTCGAGTGCTTCAACACATGTATGATTATAATCAAAGTAGTTATTTCGCCGAAGCATCCAAGACCCAAAGAATCTCAAATCCACATAATCATCCATATCAACTGTAGGGTCTGAAAATAAAAAAAAGTACTGATTGATATCTGCAGGAATGATGGAGAGATGCGAGATGCCCGACGATACTGAAAGAGAGCTGGGCCTTAATGCCGACAGGCTGCTTGTTATGTTTAAATTCGAAAAGTTATGAACAAGGCTTTAAAAAAGCAACTTAGAATTGTCTTATTTTTTTTCGATCTGATAAAAACAAAGAGTTGCACTATTCTTTGTGACCTTCCCACTTTTTCCTGAAAAATTGTCCTTTAAACTGGACGGCATATTTCATATTTAACGCAAGCGAAGCGAGAAAAATAACTACCTACAGAGTCGTTTCAACGACACTGGTACAGTAAGCGATGCTCTTTCTGATAACTTTTGACTTAAACAAAAAATTATGCCACGGGGGACAGTACACGATCCAAATATGGTTAAAAGATAAGACACCCGGGGAAGGTTAGAGTTAAACGTTGTAGAGATTTCTTTTTTTATTTGATCGCTTTTTTAAGCCAGCTTCAACATCGGAAGGACTTTTAGTGCGTTCAGCTACACCTTAAGCGGTGTGTATTATAAAATACAATATGAACAAAATATATGATAAGGGTTTTCAACAAAATATTTTAACATGAAATCAATACAACTTAGCTTTAGGTAATAATAAATATCAATTGTTTCATAACAATCTACTCTAAATATACTTCCAACAAAAATCTTAAAATGTTTTTAATTTTAATACAACATGAACAGAAATAAAACTTTCAACGAAATATTTTAACAAAAGATCAATAGATCAAAAGATCAATACAACTAGCTTTAAAGAATACAAATAAGTTTCTTTCATTCATACTTCCAACAGTCTTAACCCTATCAGCCCAGAGCTTTTTTGACTTTTGTATCCCCAGGGGGGGGGGGGAATTGATGACGTCATTCAAAAACTAATGACGTCATCACAAAATTTCCACCTGTCGGAAAAAAGCCCAAATATATGGTTTATAAAAATGTCTATTACAGTCGAACCAATGAAGATATTTCGATTCTGTTCGAAGATTCTGAAAGGGAAAAGACTGTTCTTTAACATAATTGCTGGTTTTGCAATTTCTATGAAGATTTTTTCTTAAAATCTATGCTGAAGATGAGTAAAATTTTCAAAATTTGATGACGTCATAAATGATGACGTCATCATTTTCAAAAATTTTCTTTAGATTTTTTAAATTTGTATTATCAATGCCTATCACGTGTCAAAATTTGAAAATGATTGAATAAATAGTTTAGAAGTTATCAGCACTTTAAAATTTTGAGTTTTAAGAATTTTAGCTGGGTTTTATGTCATGCTTCACAATAAAGTCATAAAACCTGATCTGGACAACCTTTGACCCTAAAATTTTGTACAAGTACTCTTAATAAGATTTTGTTAAAAGTCAGAAAGTTTCAAGTCGTTTGAAAAATTTTTCTCCGAGATATAAACAAAAGAACTCCCCAGCGTGGTAGATTCTACCCCCCCCCCTGGGGCTAATAGGGTTAAGATGTTCTTTAATTTCTTTTTTAATATGGAACATCAAAAGAGTTTGAGGCCTTGTTGTATGTAACAGTAACAGGACCATAGATTCCAAAATTCCACTCACCACTTCGGTGTTGTGGAGGTTCTTCCAATACTGTTCCTGAACCAACTTAAGGTTTCAAGCAATGAATTAATAGACTTTCTACTGGTTCATCTTTGTCCTCTAAAAATCTTTTAATTGCTTTTCCAATGAAAAGCATTGGCATTTTTTCTCCTCTGTAAACTGCAGCGTACCATTTCTCAACAACATCCTCTTCTTTATTTGGAGGGGACAAAAACTTCCAGAGGACTTTCACTGTATCAAGAGCAGCAGTTTCAGGATCTATGTTTTCTTCATTGTATTCACTATCAGAAATTTCTGACATCTGACTGTCCAAGCTTTCGGACATATCTATATCATTCTCATCAGAATCAGTATCATCTCTGATCCAATATCATCATCATCATCTTTGAGCAAATCCTTTAGTTTCTTTCCAGTAGTTGTCTTTCTTCTTTTCTTGTCAATTGTGTCATTATGCTGGAACAATCATAGTTGGTTTAACACCATCAATACCTTTGCATGACATCTTTGAGCAAATTGATTTAAGGATGTCATGGTAATTCGGGTTTGCTTTAAGCCGGTTGCTTCACACGCCTTCTTTTTACAAAAACATTCATCTTTACATCGTAAAAATGCTTCTTTTTGATTTTTCTTTGCGTTGTGCCGTGAAACCTTTGCTTCTTCCTTCATCTTCTTATCTGCTTCTTTTTCCTTAGAGAGCTGTAAAACCCCTTTTGCTTTCATTGATCCGTGGGTATGAGTCAGCTGGTTGCATGCTTTTGGTTTTGACATTTCTGGTTTTGCTTTTTTAACTGTTAGTAGGCCTGGAACTTTCTCTATATCTAGAGTCTTTTCATTTATAGATCGTGGATTAGGGTGTGGCTTTTTCAAATATTTCCTTCCAGTATAGTGCAGAAGATTTTCGATGAGCTGGTGATTCAATGTTAACACTTGTTGTGGTTTTTTCTGAAATTTTTGGCTCCATTTTGATGCAGTTTTCTGCTTGAGCAAATTTGTCTTTCTGCATGTCTTCAACATTCAGGCCAGATGATGATATCCCAACTCTTTTTGATGCTGTGATAATGGAACTAGGGGTGACCCATTTGTTCCAAATGCCACCATTCATTCTTATATAAGTGCAAGCTTTGATTCATTTAATCCAACAACTACGTCACTCTTCAGTTGTATCTGGTGGAGATATAATCTTATTTTCTCCAGTCTACACTTTCCCATCAAGTCTCCTTTATTTTGATCGTTTCCCTGTCTTTGATTAGTGGAAACATGCCAGTCTTCAGTGCCTTATATTCCCTAGCATTGTTTTCAATACACCAAGCCACTGCCTCACTCAACTGCTCCTTCTTTCTATTTATCTTCTTCTTTCCACACTTGCTTCTGCCTTATTGTTTGGTGCATTACCTCTACTTGAACATGCTTTCACACGGAGATTAAATTTTGGTTTCATTTTATACTACACTAACTGACTAAAAGATAAAATTCTAGACAATTAGCTTACTGAAAAATATCTTTCATGTTTACAAGCATCTAACAAGTTTAGTTTTTACTCCCCCCCCCCCCACTGGAAGAACTTTTGTGATGCTAATGCACCATAAATGAGAAGAATCCCACTTAATACCATCTCCCTAATTTCACAGCCATTAGAAAATTAGTGTGGTTTTTCCGCTTCAACGGTTCTGAAGAAAACCTTTCTGTCAGGGGGTTTAAAGTGTAAAGGCATGCAAAGCATTTGTAAATTATTTCTTTTATTGGGTAACACTTTTGTACTTTATTTTACTTCCCTTTTATCATGTGAACTTAAAACCATGAAGATTCCTATTTCGAGTCAAGAATGTCTAATATACATTCAATTGTCTTTGAGAAAATTCTACAAGACCCCCTGAAATATATCTCACCTTTGACAAGTCAGACGGAATCCTCAGGAACAGTGGGACCTCTTGCGGACCTTTCACGTTGGAAAGAGCTAAGAATTCGAAATTTTAAAGTGAAATATCTGACATTGACTTATCAGTTTCAAGACAAAACTACTTAGGGAATCACGTTTTCTCATAAGAACAGGAACCCTTAAAATCTCAGACCATCAGATTATCCCTTTAACAGTACAAGTGAAAATACAGGCCAGATATCAACAGTCCCATGTTTCAACCACTAATCCCAAGTTAGAACAGTTGACGGTATAAGATACGAATTTTCCATAGGAGGTGTAAGGAAACTCTCCAATCTCCTTTAAAGTCTCAAAAGACTGAAGAAAGGAGCTTGTTCTTGCATACAGTACCCATATACAGCAGACAGATCAGAGCGTACACGCGTAGTACCCTGTCGGCGCTCCAGAAACTCCAGAAGCAGCTAAAAAACACTATTTTTCTCTCTGGAAAGTTTTAGAGTTATTCCGATGCTTCCAAAGCAAGTGATCTTTAACACATTCTACCATTCTAAAAACCGTTTAAACATGGCGATTGACTTTGGTCAAATAAAATGCTTTAATAATAATAATTATAATAATAATGAATGTTTAAAGTGGCTGGCTCCGGAAAATCCTTGAGCTTTTAGACAGCTCAAGAATTGTTTCCACAAAGGGCCACTACGAACAAAACAAGAACAGTAACAAAAAGGAACAGGAAAATTGGATAATTCAGGGTTCGAAGCGAAGTGAATTTTAGATTTAGCAACCAAAAACGATTTCCAAACTCAAAAATGCGAAGTTAAAAGATAATAAGACAACACCTACTGTATTTTGCTACCCTCACATTTGTTTATCTATATATTGCTTTACCAAATTGATGCCTCATAACTTTCTTCATTTGTTTATCTATTGCTTTATTTACTTGCTACCTCGCAACTTTATTCACTCGTTTATCCAGGTTTATCTATAGCTTTATTAACTCGCACCTCGTTATTTTCTTCATTCGTTTATCTATTGCTTTATCTACTCGCTACCTCGCAACTTTCTTCATTCGTTTATCTATTGCTTTATCTACTCGCTACCTCGCAACTTTATTCACTCGTTTATCTATTGCTTTATCAACTCGGTACCTCGTTATTTTCTTCATTCGTTTATCTATTGCTTTATCTACTCGCTACTTAAAAACTCCACTATACTTTGCTTTGTCTACAATCACTAGTCTTACTTCTCTTTTGTCAAGAAATGTATTAAAGATACTTTCGCAATTTCTTTCAAACAACATCGCAAAATACTAAAATTGCTTCTCAGACAGTGAAAGAAATTCGCCTGCGGCACTCCTTCTTTTCAACATCGCTTTGCTCCAAAATAGCGGAGTATATTAAATTCATAATTCGAACCCTGAACAACCACTCTTTCCATTTATTCTTGAATTAGAACTACCTTAGGGAAAACAATAAGCGTTAAATTCATCAAATTACAGCTTTTTGGACCTACCCCGGTGGAGGTCCTATAAATTAACCTTTGTCCGTCTGTCCGTCCGTTAGTTACCAGCTTTTCTCATGATTGGCTCATTAGTTTTTTCTGATTTTTTGCACAATGATGCAAAATGGCAATGCCCAAAATGTGACGGAGCCCGATTTTCGAAAAAAAAATTTTGGGGGCAAATTTGGGCCAAAAAAACGGCTAAAAAACGGGTTTTTTGGACTTTGTGAAAAATTGGATCATTAATTTTTTCTGATTTTTTGCACGAAAGGAGGGTACCATCATAGGTATAAGATGGCTTAAGCAGATTTTTGCAAAAAAATTTTGTTGGCTCAAAAAACGCATGTTTATCTATAAGAATCACTATTGATAAGCATACATCAATGTTCTTAGTCAAATTACTCAATTTTTTATGAGATAGATGTTTTTTTCTGCTCATGAGGGCTTACTTTTGAAGAATATGTGTGGTTAGACAGGAAATTTGGGTTGCTTGGCGTGTTTTCATAGACAAACTGGCCAAATTCGATATTTTTTTATAAGCACATTATCAATTACTTAGGTATTGGCTTTTCTCGAGATTGGCTATTTCATTCTTTATGATTTTTTACACAAAGATGCATAACTATAAACCCTTGAATGTGACAGAACCCGATTTTCGAAAAAAAATGTTTTTGGGCAAATTTGGGCCAAAAAACGGCTACAAAAACGGGTTTTTTCGACTTTGTGAAAAGTTGGATCATTAATTTTTTCTAATTTTTTGTATAAAAGAAGGGTACCATCATAGGTAAAAGATGGCTTAAGCAGATTTTTGCAAAAAAAATTTGTTGGCTCAAAAAACGCATGTTTATCTATAAGAATCACTGTTAATAAGCATACATCAATGTTCTCAGTAAAATTATTCAATTTTTTTATGAGATAGATGTTTTTTTTTTCTCACGAGGGCTTACTTTTGAAGAATATGTGTGTTTAGACAGGAAATTTGGGTTGCTTGGCGTGTTTTTATAGAAAAACTGCCCAAATTCGATATTTTTTATAAGCACATTATCAATTACTTAGGCATTGGCTTTTCTTGAGATTGGCTCTTTCATTCTTTATGACTTTTTACACAAAGATGCATAACTATAAACCCTTGAATGTGACAGAACCCGATTTTCGAAAAAAAATCTTTTTGGGCAAATTTGGGCCAAAAAACGGCTAAAAAACGGTTTTTTTGGACTTTGTGAAAACTTGGGTCATTAAATTTTTCTAATTTTTTGCATAAAAGTAGGGTACCATCATAGGTAAAAGATGGCTTAAGCAGATTTTTCAAAAAAAATTTGTTGGCTCAAAAAACGCATGTTTATCTATAAAAATCACTATTAATAAGCATACATCAATGTTCTCAGTCAAATTACTCAATTTTTTTATGAGATAGATGTTTTTTTTCTCACGAGTGTTTAGACAGGAAATTTTGGTTGTTTGGCGTGTTTTTATAGAAAAACTGGCCAAATTCGATATTTTTTATAAGCACATTATCAATTGCTTAGGTATTAGATTGATTGGCTCTTTCATTTTTTACGATTTTTTGCACAAAGATGCATAACTATAAATCCTCGAATGTGACGGAGCCCGATTTTTGGAGAGAAAAAATTTGGGTAAATTTCAGCTAAAAAAAACGCCATAAACGGGTTTTTTGGACTTAGTGAAATATTGGACCATTATTTTTTTCTGATTTTTTGTATGAAAGTAGATAAAAGATGGCTCAAGCAGACTTTTGTAAAAAATGAATTTTTCAGCTCAAAAAAAGATCTTGATCAATAAGAATCACTATTAATAAACATACATCGATGTTCTTAGCCAAATTACTCAATTTTTTGGAGATGTTTTTTTGCTCACGAAGTCTTGAATATGAAAGAACATGAGCAACAAGAAACAAATAAGAAACAAACGACTAATTTTAATAGATTGTCACTATTTGTGTTCTGAATGATTGTTTAATGGTCACGTCACGTAGATATCAATTATAAACGTGTTAAATGCATAATCCAGGTAGGTCCATCAAAGTATCACTTGTTATGCTTGAGGGGGGGACATAGAAATTTTTGGAGGCAGGGTGGGGAAAAATGAGGGGGGGGGTGGAAAATTTTCATTCTAGGTATGGGGGGGGGGAGAGACCCTGAAGGACACTATGTTTCTAGCTGTCAAATGTACTTTTTTACGGCTTTTTTACTTTTCGATAATTTTTAATGTGACTTTTTAGTTACCAAATTTTTATAATTTTTACACCCAGTAGGTGTGTGTAAATACTGTAATGTTATACTTTAATGATTGAGTGCCAAAAACTTACAAAAAATGTGAGACATAAAATTTCACCTATATTTCACCTATTCACCTATATTCACCTATTCACCTATATTTCCCTTGTGTAAGCCACATTTTTGCCCATTTAACAAACTATAAGCCACAAATCAGTGCAGCTAATGAAAAATTTAGCCCTTTGCTGGCAATGCTGAAAAGAAAGTATATTTCTGACTGTTTCCATTATTGAGAACTCAGCCTTAAAATTTCTTGGTAGGGTTAGCCACATGACCAGTAAGCCACATTTTTTGCCCACACTTCATTTGCTTGTAACTCCCCTGCCTTTAATTAAGTAAGTCACAAAAATTCGCTCTTTATGCAATGGGTAGATAATTTCCTCAACTTCGTAACCATCAAAGCGATGCTAAGTGTAAACCACATATTTTTCCCAAGTTATGGTCAATTTAGTGGCTGACAATAAAAATGTCACAAAACAGGGGTTTATTTTTGATTGGGATCATTGTCTTGAAAGCTTTAAAATGAAAAAAAATTACTGATTTGGTCAGAATTTCAAAAATTATTTTTAATTACGACCAATTTTATGGGGAAAAGGCTTGCAAGGGGGAGCATATACAAAATTTCAACTTAAAAGCAGTTATTACAGTAGTGGGGTCGTTTAGCATAATTTACGGGAAAACAATATGATCTAGCTGAAACTTTCTCCAGACCTTCTCTATAGGATGGTTATGCCTCAGGAAAAATTCCCCTAAAATCCCACTGGTGGAACATCCCTTTTTTGGAACATTTCCTTTTTCCCCAGGCAAAACCCTAAGGGCGAAATTTTTTGAAAATTTCAAACTCATTTTCAGACATTATCAAGTATACCATTCGAAAGCTCTCGAAAGACTATATAGAAGACTTTTAAACGGGTATAGCCGATTTCATTACCTAACTCAAGATAATTCACGCAGAAGACGCGTTTTGTTTATGGTCAATTTTGACCAAAGTGTGGCGAAAAGTGGAACTTGCGCATGAAATATCTCGAGTTAGGTAAGGAAATCAGCTATAACCGTTTAAAAGTCTTCTGTATAGTTTTTCGAGAGCTTTCGAATGGTATACATGATATTGTCTGGAAATAAGTTTGAAATTTTCAAAAAATTTCGCCCTTAGGATTTTGCCTGGGGAAAATAGAAATGTCCTAAAAAAGGGATGTTCCACCAGTGGGATTTTAGGGGAATTTTTCCTGAGGTATAAGCATCCTATAGAGAAGGTCTGGAGAAAGTTTCAGCTAGATCATATTTTTTTCCTACAAACAGCCTGTATTTTTGTAACACGACCACACTACAGGTACATAGTAACTGCAAAGGTTGGGGTATAGAATTTTTGGCCTCTAAAAAGCATTTACTTACTGCTGATGTCTTTTAGTAACTGCATAATCCCAATGTTAGAAACATTTTTCTTTTTTTTAGACCCTTTATAAATAAAAACTGTTAACTATCTGAATATAAAAAAAGACAACATAGTATCAACCATGCCAAAAGTCAACGCTACAAAACGCAAGGCATACACATATGGAGGTCAAAAGAAATCGGATAATGATGGCTGGAAAGAAATAGCCAAATCCCCCAAAGCTGGTAAAGTCAGTCTTCCAAAGAGCAAAGGGATCTGGACCAGTATTTCCGTCAGTCCTTTCAAGAAATCCCCTTTCAAAGAGCCAACAAAACGTAAAGAGAATGAAGATGATGACCCATTCAGTTTCAATGACATGGATGCTGATTGTTTTGATTTCAAAGAAAATGGCATCAATGTTAGTCCTAAAAAGAATCTCAAAGTAGCACAGTCTCCACGTAGCGCATCTAAAAAGAACCCATTGTTATCAGGAAAAGCTTTACCCGAAGAAAGTCAGACTATCAATGTTTCTGATTTAAAAGAAAACAAAAAGAAAACAGGAAAAACAGATTTGAAAGGGTTTAAAAAAGGAACACTGGCTGCACTCAAAGCTGAATTGAGTAGCCCTAAAAAATCACCTACAAAATCTCCGTCAAAAAGGACAACTAAACAAGACCAAGCAACGAAATCTCCAAAGAAAGGCTCGTTAGCTGCCTTGCAAGCTAAACTTCAAAGTCCCAAAAAAAATAATACAAAGGCTAAAGAGACAAAACCAAGAACAAACAAGAAGTCCCCACCAAGCAACACTTCTAAAAAGTCTCCCACGACATCGAAATCCTCTGTTGTATCTAATAAAGCACCTTCAAAGTCTGCAAAACCTGTAAAGAAATCAGCAAAATCACCTACTAAGACTACTACGGCTACAAAGGATCCTACTATATCAGCAAAAGCTGCTACCAAAAAATCTCCAACAAAAGCAAACAATTCACCAGCCAAGAAATCATCAAAAGAAACCAAAAAATCGCCAGTAAAAGCTAAGAAATCACCTGTGAAAATCATGTCCAAGAAAGTTAAAGTTAGTTCTGCTAAGAAGGTTACACCAAAAACTAAAACAGAAAAAATTGATTCTAAAACCAAAAAAATAACATTGGAAAAGGTACCTGTCAAACCTAAAGCAGGCAGACCTAAGAAAAAAATAACTTCTCCTGTCAAAGAAAAGATTCTGGTTGAAAAAGAGAATGATACTAAACCTAAACGTGGCAGGGGGCGTCCAGCCCGGAAAATTCCACAAACGGAAAGTGAAGCCAGCCAAGAACCACCATCAAAACGAGCAAAGAAATCTGCCAAAGTTAGCCAGCAGGCTAGTCAAGAATTAACAGAGCCTGATATTGAAATGTCAGGTGAAAGTGAGGAAATCTTTCCGAAAGGAGATGAAGATAAGAAGGGTGTTGATATCACTGGAGATAGTTGTGAAGAGGATTCAAATGAACAGGAAGAACCTGAAGATGTCATTACAATGTCTAGTGAGGATACCCAAGAGGAGTCTACTGTTTCTGAAAGTCAAGAAGCAGAGGAAAATAACATTGAATCTAACGACAATACAGAAGACCTTGAATCTGTTGAGGGAGAAGAGGAAGAGCCAGTGAAGAAAACCAAATCAGTTTTCGCTTATTATGATAAACCGAAAAACATTTTTGCCGAATCCAAAAAAAATGTCATTTTCAATGATGATGATGATGATTTTGGTAATGATCTGGCTGCAGTTGAGGTTGACCGCAAGAAGAAAGACCAAATGAAGAAAAGTGATGGAGTAACACCAAGTACACCTGAGAAATCTGGTCAAAATTCAGAAGTCATTCGGGGTGGAGAGGTTGATAAAGAAAAGAAGCTGGTTAAGGTTTGTTTATTCTTGTCTTTGGTAATTCCTTTTCGATGGTTCTTTTACATGGGGACCAAGAGCAATTTAATTGTCCGTCTAAAATCAAGCTTTTGATATGTATTGAAGATCGAATGACTTTGGACACTGTCAATAAGGTCAAACTAGCTTGTTATTTAATTTTGCTACTTTTTTATAGTTTCAAATCATAAACCTATGTTTGAAATGCATCTTGAAACTCAAACAATCCTCTGTTGAAAGAATCTATCATGTTAAAATTTGTTCCATTTATTTGTAGAGTCCTTTCAAGTCATTGAACCCCAATTTTCGAAAGTATAGACGTTTCTCAGCATTGGTAAGATTATTGGTTTCATTTACACAATTATAACAACCAGTAAATTTTAGCTCAGGCTGGCATGTTCTTAATTTTTTGAAATCTTTGCAATATAAAAAAATGTTCCAAAAATTTATTAATTCTTGGTCTTCTTTAGCTTATTCTTATTCGCTAGAGCCGATGCTCAAATTGTTCTTAATTTATTCTTCAGTTTAGGCCAATTTTCAGCTTCGTGTTCTTAAAAAATTGCACTTATTAAAAAAGAGCGTGTATATTTGAAAATGACTTCTTTTTGTAGAAGGAGCTTTTTAAAGACACTCCTTTAAAATTAAAGTTTTTTGGTCAAAATTGCACAACGTATCAATAAAGGTTTAAGGTTATTTTTAAATCTCGTTACATATGAAAGTCCATCAAATTCCTCCGTTAACACAGCTTTTTCAGCTTTGTATTCTCACAAAATTGTTTGAATTGTTTTTTTCAGCCGACAGACATCACAATGGCACCGAACGACCAAGAAGAAATCTCCTCACAAGAATATGATAATGAGAATGAAGAAAATGGTGAACTTGAGAAATCTTCTTTTTTACACATGACCAACATTTTCGGACAGTCCGGTTCATCTGCTTTCCGTGTCCGAAAAGACGAGAAAGAGGTATGAGAAGGTTTTCGAAGATTAATTTAAACTGCTATTTTATCTCCATTCCCACTGTTCATTTTCAATTAATAATCGGCCTGATTGATTTCAGCTTAAGGTCAGGGCAAACCAGGCCAACATTTCATCCAACATTATGTTTCAGTGTTGGATGAAATGTTGGATGAAAAACTAAAAACGTTTAACTTTCGAATGTTAAGAGTCTTTCATCTTGCCGAAAATATCAGATCAAATGTTTGATGGTGAACAAACTTCATCCAAGACGTTTTTTTCTTCAGTTTATAAATTTTATAAACAATTACAGGGCCCGACCTGCCAGTTGATCAATCTTGAGCGTTCGTCTCGTCAATCATTATGGTTAAGCCTGTCAAAGTATTATTCCAATATATTTCTTTACTTTCCAGTTGTATACTGTTGTTCGAGATACAAAGCATGCATACCAATGTTTGGAACATGGTGAAACACAACTGGTAAGGCTACGTACAGAAATCCTTATCACTACTAAAATTGGTTTCAAAGATGAAAGCTTTCGAAATTTTACGTTTCGATCAATAGAATTTCCCAATTTGAATTTACTAAAATACTTCAAAGATGACTCTCGGAAGATTTTCAATGACTACCAACTGTTCTTAATATTATATTTTATTTAAATTAAAGGATACAATCAGTTCGTATTAACTTGATTCTTCGGATTCTCTCGCTAATTAGAGATAATTTATTAGCTTAGGTTAATTATCGAACCTGCTTGTCCCGCGCACAGATTCCCTTGGCTAGCATCCCGCCTTACCGGGTCAGTATTGTCACGAGTACATCCTTTACTAAATGTAAATAGCGTATTTTATTCTATAGTTAACTTCTATCAATAATCTTGATACTTGAATCCTTCGGATTCTCTTCAGTTTAAAGATGATTTGGAATACTTGCTGGACGGTTTGAAATCATCGCAGAACACATCGACACGTTGTTTAAGTGCTTTGAACCTTGCTTCAAAATGTTTGTCACCTGAGTTCCGAATGCACATGAAAGCTCATGGAGTGTTCGATTCAATATTCAGCTTATTACAAGACGCACATACCGATGAGGTTTGTCTAATGATCTCTAACCTCTTGATTAAATCGTGTGTCCAGAGCTGACTCTCCCGCCATATTTTGTCAACTACAGGACTCGTATGTTTTTTAAATAAAACGTTCGAAAATCTTATTCTAAATTTCATGGGCAAATAATTTTCAGGATATTTTTTCCTCTCGTACATTAAAGTACTTTATCGATTTTTTCCAAAATAAGGGACATTTTAAATTTCCCAATAGATTACTTTGATAATGACTTTTGACCAATTTTGACCAACTTTTGACTCAATTGACCTGTTCTAAACAAAGTAAAACTGCAAACTCTGAGGCAGAAATTTTCGTCGAAATTATATTCTATGTTGAATGGCTGACCCGTATTGTATCCCTGTATTTTTTTCTTTAAAGCTCTTATCTCTGTGCACATCAAGTATCATGTACATCATCTCCAAGGATCGCCAGAAGACTGGCTTCTCAAAGAAAATGATTGGTATGTTTTTACATGCTTTGGTTGATTTATTTTATTGAAGAATGAGCGTTTTTTACAATTTTGATCATGGTCAATAGACGAAGCCATGGAAAGGTACATCGTCCAGTAATCTGGCACCCGATGTAGAAATTATTATCGGACACAAAAAAAATTTCAACTTCCGAAAGGAATGGACGACGGAGCTATGCCAGACCACATCACAGATTTTCTGCGGGATGCATGCACCACAGCCCTGCTTTCAAGGGATTGTCGCGTCCAACTGAAATATTTTTGGGGTTACGCGTGAGTGCAGTTGAACATATCGAATTCCTCATTTCTTCTGCAATGGGAAATTGGCCCGCCCCTTTAGAGTTTCAACACGTGGGTGCCCGCTATTCCGCGATCGGAATATCAGATTTAGCATCTAGCTACGGTTGTGCGCAAGGTTGAGAAACTAAAGACCTAAAGTGGTACTTGACACATCTCTGTTAGATAGATAGAGGAATCCAGGGAAAAGTGTGATACCCCTCTCCTACCTAGACAACTTCTGTATTTGAGAACAGAACCTACGGGTTCTCCTTTTCTGCACTTCGCAAACTTTCAAATGGACGAAATCTAATCTTTCAGATGAGCTAAAAAAGAATGACCAACACCTCTATTAAAGAATAATGTATTGACCTAGCTTAAAAGTACCAAACTATTAATCAATTTAATTTTTTTTGATATCTTTTTAGCATTTGTTCTAAATATATTGACAAAAGCACCTTCGACACAACCATCAGGGCAAAAGACTTCAGAGAAAATCAACAACAAAGTCAAGTAAGTGGAACTTATTGTTTGATAAATATCCAAAATTGCAATAAGTTATTTGAAATTTGATTTTATAATTTTCTAATAAATTTACTGAAGAAGAAATGTTTTTGAAATTGAATAGCTCTGCATATTGATTAATGAAAGTCAATCGTATCATCCTGATCAATAGTATGCTATTGACAATTTAATCAGAAGTTTTTTTCAATTCTGTTTTCAGAGATCTTTTCGAAAAATATGACGATTCTGTAATCGATTCACTCAACGTTACCGTGAGTTTCCCTTTTTTAAACGGCAGAGGGTGTCAAAGCCTACCAAGGAACGAATTTCCCTTAAAGGGATTACTATTTGAGAGATCGTTTCTGTACTTTCAAAAGAATATTTACCCAATTTACAATTTTAGGCAATTTTCGAATGTTGAAAAATAATAGCAAACACTTGGTTAATTTTCAATAGCGTTATCATTCCTTTTTCTCCAATATGATCTTGTTTAGCAATAATTTTGATCGATTCATCAAACAGTTTAAAAGACTAATGAAATCTCGGAGAATTATAAATCTACCAGGATTAAATCATCTTTCTATATTTTCCAAATTCAGTCAGGCATCCTAGCACGCGAAACCTTACTATCACTGACCTCACAAAAGACTGGCGAATGGTTTAAAGAAGACATTCGAATCCTTGGTGGACTGGATCATATCTGTGATGAAAGTAATCAATAATTTATTTTATTAATCTTTTCATATTTCTAAATAATGGAACCACTCACTGAAGCTAAATTCCAACGGTATGGAAAGAATTAAACGGCCTTGATATTAGTTTTAGAGAATTATGAGACGAATATAACCAGTTTTTTAACATTACATGTTTCTATGCTTGAATCTTCCTCAACGGGCTTTCCCAGAAAAGAATTCACTGGGGTGGAATTCAGAATTGGACATCTTAATAAGTTATCCCTAGGTGGTAAACACACACACAGGGATATAATAAAATTTCATTCTAGTCTCATAATTTTTCGTACCCCTAGACCAGAAATCGTACACCTACCCATGTTTCTTTTCAAGGAAAGTCTCAACAGTAATTTCAATTTATTCTTCATTGTTAGTTTACTCGTCAAGTCGTTGTATGCAGAAGCGTGAAGAATTGATCAAACATTTCAAACAGACTGAAAGATGTCTTCTTCTTCTGTGTGATGTAAGTTTTGCATGTTGGTTACGTTTATATAAGGACTCATTTTGTGTTTCGCAAGCTTTGGGTGTAAAAAGCAAGAACCAAGCATAACGGATTTTACACTGCCAGATCTAATGCATTTATAAGCTATTTAGTCAGGTTGCTGGACCACTTTTTTGGAAATCTTAGTGCGAAGAATCTAAAATATTTTGGAACTTGTTATATAACATCAAAGGGTTCAGAAAAGTTTTACTGGCCATTTTCTATCCACCTCCTTTACTCGTTTCCAGGCCTTTTTAAGATTTTGTGACGTCATCAGGGCGGTCAAGCTAAGGTGAAATTTGAACCTCCACAAATATGGTCATATTATACATCGTTGGATCGGAAATTTGATGTAGATTTCAAAAAAGGTTTATATCATAGGGTGAAAATCAAGTGAAAAAGAGTTATTAATGCAGAAAGTGACCAATATGTCGTCATAGTTAATTTTTGCTTACAGAATAACAGAATGATTATTCGATGTTCTTGAATAGCTTAGACCTTAGACGTTATACTTGGAAGTCAAGAGTGTTTATTTATGGTACGGCAATTTAGCTGATTAATCAAAGGGAAGGAATTTTCACTAAAAAGCCCTTTTCTTTTTATTTTGTTATCAGTATCATTCCTTCCATTTGGGCTTAAGATAGATACTTTATCATGACTTTCTCAGCCCGGGGGAGCATTCAAGGAAAACGACATACCGTAAGTGCGGCCCTTAAGGGTTCCTTTTCCAAGCTTTCTTTTTAAGTGCATTGTAAGGGTCGAAAAAAAATCGCTCTCTGATTCAAATTCAGACCATTTTTTACCTTAAAATGGTAAAAAAATATTCAAGAAATTGTCCCGCAAGGGTCGATGTGTCACCCAAATTTACTCAAATCTGCCTAAATTTTCTCTGTACTGTAAGGGTCAGGATTTGAAGCCCTTATTTTGGGCCGCTCGTACGGTCGTTTTTTGAAACGAATGGCCCCTGAGACTTTCAGGGTATTTACGGACCGGACCGGTCCTCTGACCTTAGAAACGCTAAACTTTTGCGAAAAAGTCACCCTTAGAGAGATTTCACTCATGGCATATCGGACTTCGATAAATCGGTAAAAAAGTGACCCTTTGAGAGACGATTTTTCTCGGGGGGGGGGGGGCAAATGGAGGGTATGGGTGCGTGCCTTGGACTTGCAAACTCCCATTAATGGTTGCAAAAATCACAAACTCAAATTTTAGCCCCACTATGGGTCGGGAAAATAGGAAAATTTCAACTTCTTGCCTCTAAAATGATCAAAATTTGGTAAATTTTTCCCCTCCCTTTAAGTCCCGCTAAGGGTCCGAGGGTCAAAAGTCGGCTGGCACACCCCCGTCGCCTTGCAACCCTAGAACACCCCGGATGTGTTCTTTTATCTTCTAGGATACCACATGCCATGATTCTAAAAGCCTGAATTGTTTTTGTTAAATAATGAGTTTCGGGGACAAATTTACTTTGATCGGGTTAAAGTGCGATGACTGCTAGATTTCTGTCCGATAAATTTCGATCATTCGATTACGAAATTTGGTCTACGAACAACTTTTTGCCTGCATACACTTGTAAAACTGCATTTTTCCCATGAACTTTTGCCGCGTTACTAACAAAGGACACGTCAATTTTAATTTGATTACCTTATCGACCAAAACTTAGTCGACCTTAATTATTAGTCGGCCCTAAAATTTTAGTCACCTGGTCAAAATTTAGTCACTTAGGGCCGTCCCTTTTTGCATGTTCAGAATTATGCTATAAGGGTTGCCCCCCCTCAAGTCAAAAGAAGGGTCGTAAAAATAGCTAAATCCAATTTCATGACTCTTGAAAGCCTAATCCTAATAATAAGCTTCCCAAAATTTAAGAAAAGTCGGGTTTAGGGGCCCAACCTTAAAGTCGGAACTTTGGATTTTTATAAGCACATGGTTGATTATAAAAGATGTGTCTCCTCTTCGGCGATTCATATTTCGTTCTATATGTTTTTTTTACTGTCGGACTAGAAAGTGTCGGACTACTGACGACCTCCCATCAGAATATATCAATACGAAACAAGCTAGATGCTGAATGGACCTACCTGATGATAAAAGTTAGATAGCAATGCGAGGAGAAAAATGAAAAAAATCAGTCAGAAAATATAGCGTTTAGCAAAAATGCATAACGCAAAAAATTCATCATTGATTGTTGATGGGGGGAGAGGAAAGGGTTATAAGGAAAAAATAAATAGAAAGTTGTGGTCGCAAAAATCAGTTTTATTGGCAATTGAATCATGCTTGATGGTGAGCATTGTTATCAATAATGTTTTTGTGTGAAAAAAATTGGAAATATAAGGAAAAAATCCAATGAAAATCTGCAAAAACGACGATTTCCGGCATTTTCCACCAGAAGAAATTTTTCTCAAAAATCGAACTCGGCCATGTTTTGAGCATTGCGAATACGCATCTCTCTGCAAAAAATCAGAAAAAACAAAAAATGAAAATTCGACGAAATGTCAAAAAACCGGTTTTTCCGGCTATTTCCGGCATTTTCGGCCGAAAAAAAATGTTTTTCGAAAATCGAGCTCCGTCACATTTTAGGTATTGTCATTTTGCATCAGTGTGAATAATTTCATAAAAAAATATAAAGTACAGCTCGAGAAATTCAAGAAATACTGTCTTTCCAGCGAAAATAGGTTGTTCCGGAGATTTTTAAATAGTTCCGGCTTAAAATTCAATTTTATTGAAAATTGAAACATGCTTGATGGTGGGCATTGCTATTAATAATGTTTTTGAATGAAAAAACAACCATTTAAAAGGAAAAAGCCCAATGAAAACCGAGAAAACGGCGATTTCAGGCATATTTCAGGCATTTTCCGCCGGAAAAAAATTTTTCTCAAAAATCGAACTCAGCCATCTTTGGGCATTGTTAATACGCATCTTTGTGCAAAAAATCAGAAAAAACTAATGATAAAATCTCGAGAAAATGCCAAAAAAACAGTATTTCCGGCATATTTCCGGCTTTTTCGGCCGGAAATGATTTTTTTTCGAAAATCGGGCTCCGTCACATTTTGGGCATTACCATTTTGCATCATTGTGCCAAAAATCAAAAAAAAACTAATGAGCCAATCCTGAGAAAAGCTGGTAACAGACGGACGGACGGACGGACGGACGGACGGACGGACGGACGGACGGACGGACGGACGAACGAACGAACGAACGGACGGACGGACGGACGGACGGACGGACGGACGGACGAACGAACGAACGAACGAACGAACGAACGAACGAACGAACGAACGAACGAACGAACGAACGAACGAACGAACGAACGAACGAACGAACGAACGAACGAACGAACGAACGAACGAACGAACGAACGAACGAACGAACGAACGAACGAATGAAAATGTTTTATTTATAATAATTTCTAAATCGTATTCTGATGAAATCCAATTCTTTTGATCAAGAATTAATATCAAAGCGCTTTTTGAGTTTTAAGTGCGTGTAGTAAGTATCAAAGGTGTGTTTGTGTGATTTTTTACCCCCGTCTAAGAATTCGAACGTTTTAATGTTTACATTCTATTCTATTACAAAAGCAAAGAGGGAAGACAACATGGCGTCAGAAAGTTCACTGACAACACTTTAGAGTATTTGGTGTAAAACTTTTATCTGTAACTTTGGATAAAGGTAGAATTAGAATGTCCAGTAAAGGGAAATGATTTAAGTAAAGTAGGAAGAATAAAATGTGCATCAAATTAGATTCTTCGCAGTGAGGTTAACTAAACTTGAAATTTTTGAGGTGCAGCAACCTGACTAATTCAGTCCTTACTGAAAATTTAGTCAATAGCGTTGGGTTATGGTGTCTTTCACTCAATCAAACTAGTGTACAAACAACCAAAGCTGATACAGACAAAAGCCACGTGCTACAAGATATTGAGCTAGTAATGTGGCTTGTCAGCCATTTATTTAAAAAGAAATTCCACCTGAACAGCTACTAGAATATCTAATTTTTAAACATTTTCATATTTAGATTACCTTTCGATGCAGTAAAAACCAAGAGCATTTGGCATTATACAGAGAAGGCCTTCTGATTTCAAGTTTGGTCAGGTATAAGCCATTTTCTAATTCTCAACTTCAGTTGAGCTAGAATTTTCATTTTAAGGGCGTGGTCACAAGGTTCAGTCCAAAACGAAGCTAAAGCATTTCTTATATCAAAAATGTTATGTTGATGTTTACAATTGGGCCTACAAGTAATTTAGAAAATACTGAAGTTGAGCCAGTGCGGCTAGCACGTTCGACAGTAAAAATAATTACAGAAAATAACAGAAAATCTCAACAATCACACTTGCTGGTTCTTCGCTTTTCGTAGTAGAACGTCGCTTTAGTATGAAAGAATGATTTCGTGGAACTCCCTGTATCATAACTTTATTTTCTAGGATCATCACCTTCATCACAACAAAAGTAGATTTGAGCGAAGATTTCGATACGACGTGTCAAAGTTGCCTATTTGCCATCCTTCGATTCTTGACGAATCTGTCCCATGAAAATGGTGAGCACTTCATATCCATTTCTGTAAAATAAAGCCTTTAATCTATATCTCTCTGTAAAATATCTTTCCAACGGTGTATACCTTTTTAAAATAGCATAAGTGCGTGCTCAGAAATTGTTAAAAATCTGAAGTGTCCACATACTTTGAGACTTTAGAACTCTTTTTAGCAAATCATTTTAGACAATAAGCCCTCTATATAACTTCATATTATATTGTTTGGGTTATCGAATTATTAAAACATCGTAACTCCACTTTGTAAAGTTAAATCTAATTCTTCTAGAAACGGGCAGTGTGAAGATTTGCAAACAAGAAGATGCTTTGAATTGTTTCATGAGATGCGTTCTCTACATGCCGCAATTTCTCGCCGAAAACAAAACTTTCGATTTTATTGTTGTTGTAAGTGTCTAGTGGTGGTTTTATCCAAGGTTCTTAGAAAGAATTACGGCCTTCAATTTAGTTTCGAATTCTGGTATGTGGAGCACCATCATGATCAGTTTTACTGAACTGAAAAAAACTGAAACACACTATTTTCTCAAACTCCTTTCAAATTCAATAGTCAATCCCAATTTTTATCGACCAATGAAACCACGCAATTGATGCGATATGTCGGTCACCTTAAAGTTATCATTTGACCTTAATGGAATTCTCCCTAATATAATGGAAGAAGCTTGATTCAGAGATCGATGAAAAAATCCTGGATAGAGTTTTGAAAGATCGATATATTTTTCGCCCTTTTTTCAGGCCCTCGGCTTGCTCATCAACCTAACGGAGCACAGTAAACAAAACATAGAAATTTTGAACACAGCGTTTGGACCAGCTTGTTACGAAAGTGAAAACTCAAGCTCCATCGATGATGAGGTGTCTCCGGTAGAATCGCTAACAAGGTAGGAAAATGTTTGATAAAAAAAGTTTGAAGACCTAATATATAGTTTTTATACGATTAAAAGATTATCCTTCGATGGCAATAACTTTTTACCGGGTGCGCCCCAAAAAGGGAATTCGATTTAGAAAAGATTAATTCTTTTAAAATCCACAAAACTCGGGAATATTCGCTTAAAAGAGAGAACCTTTTTGTTGTGCGACCGGTATTAAGAAGACTTTCAACATTCCTTTTGCACGAGTTTATCAGCATTTCATTCCATCTCCTTGTTTGCTTGTTGAAATCTTCGGATGAGCGGATTTGTATTTACTTTGAAGTGAAATACCGTTTTTAAAATAAGTTCTTGACTGACTGAACTTTGTCTTAAAGGCTGGCAGGGTGAAACCTGGCGAAGCCGTCCAACATTATTTTGTGCTTAAGACTTACTCTACCTATAGCTTGTAAGCTAACTTCTTTTTGGACCTACCCCGGTGGGGTGGAGGTCCTATAAATTAACCCATGTTCGTTCGTTCGTTAGTTAGTTAGTTAGTGTGTTAGTTACCAGCTTTTCTTGAGATTGGCTCATTAGTTTTTTCTGATTTTTGGCACAAAGGTGCATGACCATAAACCCTCGAATGTGACGGAGCCCGATTTTCGAAAAAAAAATTTCTTGGGCAAATTTGGGCCAAAAAACGGCTTAAAAACGGTTTTTTTGGACTTTGTGAAAAATTGGATCATTAATTTTTTCTGATTTTTAGCATGAAAGTAGGGTACAATCATAGTTAAAGGATGGCTCAAGCAGATTTTTGCAAAAAAATTTTTTTGGCTCAAAAATCGCATTTTTATCTATAAGAACCACTTTTAATAAGAATACATTAATGTTCTTAGCCATATTATTATTATTATTTTTATTAGTTTTTTTACGATGAAAATGTCACGGTGGAGGGTAATGATTTGAGTTTTCTGTAAACTTTTTCAAAAATCTTTTTCAATAGTGTTGATAGTTTCTCTCAATAGATATGCTTTCATTTTCTTTATTTTTTTGTATTTTGACCAGTTATGTCTTATGTGTTTCATTGTTTCAATGTTCACTGATTAGTTTGATAACCAGGTAGGTCCATAAAAGTATCGCTTGTTTCGTCTTTATCCAGGTTATTCTTGGTCAGAAACGAAGCATCCAAAGACGGTGATCTTATGGAAGAATTGGAGAGACTTGAAAAAGAACAAGGTGATTGCTATTCCACACTTGTGAAGTCAATTTGGCTGCAACTTTTTAGCATCAATTTTACAATTGGGCCTGCAAGAAACTTAAAAGATACTGAATTGAGCCAGTGTGGTTAGCACGTTCGACATTACACCCTTTTTTTTATAAGAGTTATAAGAATAGCGTACTTTGGATGAGGGCCAAGTATCCTCAAGAAAGTGCCAAAAATTGAGAATGAGAGCTGAGACTTTGAGTGTGCATTGGGAGATGAATTTATATTTCTGCCTCAAGTTTAAAATTAAATCTAGCAAAAAACTTTTTTATTGTTAACCAAATGCAGAATGACTGTATTCTTATCAAAATCTGCGAATTTCACCCTAGAGGGTATTCTTAGAGTATTCTTACGATTTGGCCAATTTTCACCCTGATATCCTTATAGAAGATATTCTTATAAAAAAAGTGTATTATTAATTTTTCTTTAGCGCTTAATCCCCGACTAGTCAAAAAATAGTTTTACTTTAATTAAAAAAAAACACACGATGGCTTAACTAGAGAAATAAAAAGACCAAAAAGACACAGGATAACTTTGGTCGCTAACTGATCTTTTCATTTTTAAGATATTCAGCATGATTTTTCCTAATCGAACACTTGAAGGTTTTATTTTTTACATAAGTGTTCCCGTTTCATATCAGACACATATTTATTTCATACCAGGACAGTGTCTGCCTATTGTTATGTTATGCTGATATAAGCAAATAATGATCTTCTTTTCCTCTGACCAATCTTGCTCTAAATCCGTCTCAATCCAATGTAAAAAAGCTTGGAAATTTAAATTGATGAGTAAGCAAACGATATCACTCTTATTTAAAAACAAAACCTTCAAAGTTTGTTTCCTCTAAATCTGAAATGATATTTTTCATGTTTTGGTCGATTCAATTCGAGTGTACAGAGTGGTTAATAACCCCGTAAAATAACCCTTATTTTCATTTCTTGCGCAAATTGAAATTAAGCTCTTTTTTTTCTTACTTCTCACTGTGCCTTACTTGTGAAGATAAGGAATGGTTGTCTTTCATAGTCTATTCAAACTCTTTGTTCTTCCATCAGACGAGAAAGACGCAGAAATGCATTACCACGACGGTGAGGACGCCCTTGTGTGTGGAGACAAGTTTGATGACACTGTGGAGGAAAGTGATAAAGACACAATAATGAAGGAGGAGGGTGAAACGAAGGGTATGTTATTCGCAACTCGCATTTATATTTTTCCTAACTCGTAACTCGTAACTCACCTGCTGAACCAACTCGCAACTCGTGTTTCACGGATTAAAATCCACGTCACATGAAATGCGACAAATCAATGTGACACGACGTGTTTTCAACAAATCTTATTCATTGGCAATTCCTACACTTAGAGTAACAAGAAGCCCGTTAGGCGTGAAGGCCCAGCAAAAGCGAAATTTTCGCGCGCGATTTTCGCGAATTTCGGAATTTCTAAAAATTCCAACAAATGTTTAACAAGATTTCAAATTTCCCACAGGAAAGGGATGGCCAAAGGATTTAAAATTTTACTGCGTAAGCTAAACACAATGAAAAATAAGTCGACAAGGATAATTCTCCCTTTCTTCATTTCTTAGAACAGGGAAGTGAAAAAATAAACGAAACATAATGTAGTCAATCAAAAATGAATTGAATGTTGAAAGCTCAAAATTTTCTACCCGAAGGTAAACAATCAAATTCAAAATATCATTAAATTCAACTTCCATAAGAAACAACATCAAAAAATGTAAAAACATCGATTTATTGAGCTTCTTCGTTGTATTGTCTTTGTTCATCTTCTCCCTCTTTCCTCCATCAAGGTCAATTCGACTTGAAAATAATTATGTGTCGAGTTTGAAAAATCAAGCCACCAATTCGTTAAACGAAACAGATCCAGAAACAACCATTTTCACACGTAGCATCATGGAAAAAGTTCCAATCTTGTTCAAATTTACACATGAGCTGCATTTTAGTCTCCATTGCCATATTCCATTAATAATCGGTATTTGAAATAATTCTGTGTCGCGAGTTTGAAAAATCAAACCACCAATTCGTTAAACGAGACAGATCTAGCATGGCATGGACCAGGGGTTTAGGTACCCCCTAAGAAAATAGGTACCCCCTGAATTTTAGGTACCCCCAAACAACAGACGTTAGTAGGTACCCCCTGTGATTGGTACCCCCTGTGACTTGTCAAGAAATGAAAAAATTGTATATTTTTACAATTAAAAAGAATAATGATAGTTAGATGAAAGCAAGATAAAATATAGTTCCCAAGCCCCCAGACCTTACTGCATTAAAGTTAGATACCCTAAGAGATCATAGGTAGCCCCTGAAATTAAAAACAAATCCAGCCCCCAGCCTTTTCCAGGAAGATTTTGGTTGTAACCCCCCCCCCCTGCGGCTGGGGGGGGGGTTCATGCCATGTCTAGAAACAATCATTTTCACACGTAGCATCAAGGAAAAAGTTCCAATCCTGTTTAAATTTACACATGAGCTGCATTTTAGTCTCCATTGCCATATTCCATTTAATCGGTATATATTTGAAATAATTCTGTGTCGTGTTTGAAAAATCAAGCCACCAATCGTTAAACGAGACAGATCCAGAAATAACCATTTTTCATCATGGAAAAAGTTTTAATCTTGTTCCAATTTACAGATTAACTCCATTTTAGTGTCCATTAACAAATTCCAGAATCAGTTTATTTGAAATGATTCTGTGCCGAGTACGTTGTCGAGTTTGAAAATCATGCCACGTCCCACTGTCATTGTACTGACCATTGTTTAACAGCGACAGATTCAGAAGCAACATTGTGTCTTATTTAAATTTACACATATCAGTTTATTTATTTCTATATTAGAAGCCATTATTTCCTAAAAATAAAGTCTTTTTGAAAACAAGAAACTAAAAATGACAGTGATTTAAGGTAGAATTTTCACCCCTAAAGATTTATGAAAACTTGAGCAAAAACTATAAGACTGTAAGATTTGACAGAATGTTGAAAAAGGTTTACAAAGAAAAATCACTAAAAAGTTTCTTTGGTTTGAAAGTCTTTAAAGCAAAGAAAATGTTCAAGAAAGTATGAATCAACACGAATCAATTTCCTCGCTTCGACCGCCATCTTGTTTTGTTTTGAAAACATTTGTTGTTTAAGGAGCGCGAAATCAGAAAATATATCTTTTTTTAGCCAGTACCCGACTTTAGCAAGCTTTTCGCTGTCCAGACGGCAAAAAGTGTGTTACTGGTATTAAGCGCCGTTTCTACCAAAATGGACAGACAGAAGGAAACACGGACAAAAAAATAGTGAGACTCTCATTAAAGGCCCACTCGCTAGCGCTGGGCCAATAAACCGGCATTTATTTGTTCTTGTTATTTAATATTTAACGAATTGATTTTTTAAGGTTATCAATCTGTTACATAGATGGAAAATCTGTATTGTCCGTGAAAAGCTCATTCGTCCAGAACTTTTATTTTTACGGTCGGTCGGCTCAGCTATCTATGAACTAAATAGAAAGAGTTGAAAAGAGCAGAGAATCGAACCGCCCCTACCTTAGGGCGCTTACGCCTTGCATCATCCGTTCTTGACTCTTCGTTTGTTATCTTTTCAGACGGAGAAACAAAGGAGGAAGAGAAAGCATCAACTTCTGGGGAGAAGAAGCCAGAAGAATCAGCTATTCAATTGAACAAGAAAGAAAAAGAGGACATCAAAAATAGTAAGAATTTCTTTGATTCCTCTTTTGCTCCACCTTAGGGTGTTTGAGGCTATAACACAAGGGACCATATAATTATGCCTAAATAAAATTTTACTATTTTTACCAACCAACCTTTAACTTAATTAACTTTAGACTCGTCATTGTTTTCTTTTGAATGCAGAAGATATTTGCACTCGTCTGGTAAGGTTTCTGCGGAAATCTTACGCGCACTGATCGATCAAGGGTTCTTGTTTTGGTACGGGCGTTGGATAGTAAAATAAACCTTGTTGTAACTGTTTATTGCATTATCTTTTCAGCGTTGGAGAAAGCGCACCAGCATATGGAAGACAGTCACGTGGCTGCTTACTCAGCACTTTTGATTGGTCTCTTAGCCGAACGAAATAAAGTGAGTCTTTTTTATGTTTTCTTTAATGTCACGGCTCTGATGTGTCGCGAGCACGAACAGTGTCTGGTAAGCGCTGTGATTTCCCTATATAGGGGTAGGAAACTATCCTGGGATAGGGTCCGGTCCGATGATATCGGAGGGTTAGCTTCTCTCTTTAGTCGAATACCACGCCATGAATCGTTACTCTCTAAATGGCTTTCTTTCTATGGTAGTTAGTTGGTGGACTTTGAACCCAGAGAAAAAAAATACAAAATTCTTAGGCTACTTTTTTTAAACCTGTATTCAGATAAAACAACGATTCTTGAGTGAAAGCATGAACATATAAACGACTGGACATCCATTTCCTTTGTATTTTTGAAGATAACACAGCTAGCTTCGTTGCCGCCTCGTTAAAATCATCAAATGAAACAATAAATTTTGATGGTGTACCTCATGGGAATCCCTTGCTAACAACTTCAAAACCTTGACAAAAGTTTCTGTTGTTCTACTCTTCTCAAGTATTTTATCTCTATCATAGTCTAGCAAGCTAGACGACTAATTTATACATAGTAGAAATAAAGCAAAAAGTAATGAATGGAACAATTTTAGTCGTCTAGAAACCTTTGTGCACTAACTCCAAACAAAAGAAAAGTGTCAATATTGCAATTATAATTTTTTCCTGCTCAAAATAATTCTTGAGAAAAAAAAGTATGTGTGGATTTGTGTATTGAAAGTTTTTTATTTGAGTTGATTTCGTTTTGAGAGTTTGTTGTTGCTTGATAAATTGTTTTCTCGCTACGCAAGTTTCTGCGTAGCTAGCCCCTGTATCTATAAGGCTGGAACACCGGATTCTTCCAGTCGTTTATACAAACTAAATCCCGTTTTATTGTTATTATTATTATTATTAGTATTGGTATAATTAGTATTACACGCATTATAAACGACTCCAGTCTATCTCTATCATGACAAAGAATTGTTATGCAAAATTATCGTCAGTTTGTTAAACTTTGGACTCAAAAGTATGGAATAATTTTAGAGAGTATGGGATTCGAATTATGATATTCTTGTGACATGGGCCCTCAATTTTGGTTTACTATTTTTTTCATGTTATAAAAATAATTATTGGAGTGACAAAAGTGATTCAAAAGTAAGCACGCAGTCGAAATTCTGCATTTCTGCGTTGAAAAATGTTGATAAAATATGTTGCAAAATTTAGAATAATTCTTTTGTGAATTACGATTAATGTTCAAGCTTTATAAATCATTTTACCTAAGTAATTCCAAGAAATGAAATTCTGACGGAATATTGTCGGATTTTTTTATACCAATTTTGAAATACAGGCGGCATCGAAGCTCGCTTCAAAGACACAATGGAAGATAGACGTCCAGTCGTTTATATGTTCATGGTGAAAGCAAATACTAGTTTTGAATAACTAATAGAGTCCTCTATCTTTTATCAGCTGAATATTTTACCACTGAGCCAAAATTGATTTTGATTTTATCTTTCTAAAAATCGTCCGCAAACTAGTCGAGTGTCCGCCAACAGCTGAGAGAAATATCGACTTTTCGATGTAATCATTTGAACAGGATCCTTTTCGGTTCCGACATATGAAAAACATCAAACTAAGCCACAAAATAATAAGTTTTATCCAAAGAAATTTGTCCGCACCAAACCGTCCGCCAACCGGCCTAATGACTCTAGTTCTAAAAACTATACTGCAGACAGCCTTGAACAACTAATGACACCAAGACCTTCAATTCCTAACGCTAACCGAACAGGTAGTAAGTAGGTAGTAACAGAAAACATCATACGTACATACATCTCTTTTTCGAAAAAAGGAAGCACTGTCGAAAATGATTCACCGTCTTCACTGTGTGAATTCCATCGAAAAAATTTAGGTGAATTTATTTTTTACTTTCAGGAAAATCAAGACTCAATCCACGCTCTATTACCGAACGGTGATTTCTTACCGATGCAAACTTCGTTGGAGAAAATTCTCGCCTTCATGAAAATGACTGTAAGTTTGTTTTTATGTTGTTTTGGTCGTTTTGCGAGAGTGATCGGTAATTTGGGTAATATTAGTCATTTTTTGAGGATGTCACTTTTTATCTAAGAAAAATCCGATCAATTTAATCAAAAAATTTAAACTTGATTTTTGAAACCGTTAAAAAATTCTTCATTTTTTTGTCTTGATTTTTCTTCTTCAATTTTGGATTAATGAAATATTTTCTATTTCACAGAACGGTCTATGATGAATACACGTCGATTCCCCTAACTACACCCCTTCTCACAGACCCGGTAGCATTTTTTTCAAGCAGTGGGGATAAAAATAACGGACTGAAATTCGATGAGATATTTTTTATGAATGGGGATTTCAATTCTTTTGTTTTCAAGTCAGAAAACTCAGTGGAAATGAAAAAAAATAGTAAATATTTTGCAGTGAGGATTGGTTTATTTAATTATTATAAGTGGGGACAAAAATTGGAGGATAAATTTTCCCCGGGGACGATATTTTGGCTAATTTTTCCAGTGGGAAGGGTGTGAGAAGGGGTGTCTAACTATTTAAAAGATAAATATTCGTTTAGGATACAAGGATACAAGGGTTAATCTATTTTCACAAATCTGTTGAGAAAAAAAAACAGAAAAAAACCTCACACTCTTCTTTAAATGGATACGATTAATCAGTTTCATGATTTTATTCGATAGGGAGCAACGAACGAGGCTGGTTTCAAGGTGATTCAACGCATCATTGATTTCTTCAAAGAGTGTTGTCAAAAATATCAGGGTGTTACCTCCAACGAATCTTAGATACGATGCATTCTTTGACGAACGATAAGGCTTGTGGTTTTGTTTAACTCTAGTACTTACCAAACTTCGTCTTATAAGTGTTGTTCATGGACCCTGGATGGACGTCGTTATGAATGTTTTATTAAATTCAAAAGCACCATTAGCAGACACTATCTATTCCTTCATATTCCGAACAGCTATTGCAGGTACGATCCATAGTTTAAATATGGAATAACGAACGCCAACGCCCGCCTTTTACTTCATTTTTTAATATTTATTTTTAAAATATTTCAAGGATTTTAAATTTGTAAATATTTCCTTTCCAAATTATTGTTAGTTTTTGTTTGTTTTTTTAGGGTAGAAACATTTTGCCAACGTTTTAGGTTAGGTTGGTTTCATTTTTTCAGTTTTTTTATTCTTAAATTGTTTTACTTTTGCGTCGGACTCCTAAGTTTCCCGATTACGATACTTTGTATCATAATACTATGCACAATTATGATGCCAGCTTTTTCTTTCACAGAAGGAGCTTTTTTTGTAAGAAAGTACAGTATGTGTAAAATAGTTTTTTTTTTACGAAACGATTAGTCATTTAAAATAATTTTATTTTTATGTAAAATATATATCTAAACTGTTTTTAGACAAATATATACAAAAAGCCTTCCTATTGAATATTGTTTTATGTCACTTTATTCTTGTTCAATATTACTGCTAATCTTTGTACTGCTTTACACGTTTTTTTATAAGAATAAACTATATAAGAACATAAGGCTTTGATGGACAAAATATTAAGAACATTTTAGGGCTTTTAGGAATCTACCTTAAGTGGATAAATTTTCGCATGTACTAATTTTCGCGAGACGACACTTAAAGTATAACACCCGATTCTTTAGAAAAATTGACAAAAATACCATATATAATGGTCAAAATAGGAACATATTATTAACATTTTTAGGCTTAAAACTCATAAGCGCATCCGAAGGTCTCAAAAGTTTTGGATGTTTTTATAAAACGTGTACCCATCCACATTTTCAAGTTTCACTGTTGGGGTTTTTATTTGAGCTCTGGTTCACTTTTAATAGTGTAGCCACGGCAATATGAACATTTTACTGTTCAATATCATATTTTTGGTCAACGTTTTTCGTTTTTGTAAATTTAAGAGTAACAACCGTAATTACTCTTCATTTTCAAAATCATCATTTGGCGCCAAATCATCAGAATGATCGCCTTCGTCATTAATATTCACCGGTAATTTCACACCTAGTGTCCTTTCTTGTGTGTCATTCTCGTCATTTAATAAATGTTCATTATTTGGCGCTCCATCGAATCCTTCATTAGGCGCCATACCATCAGAAATGTCATTCATCATGTCAAACATTTCGGCGTCGTCAAAATTGACGTCATTTGAATCACCATCAATACCGACGAAATCAAACTCCGACAAATCCAGTCCGTCATCATCATCGTCACTCTCGATTTCGGCGTCAGGATTGTCGTCCCTTTGGAGATCAATACGATTGTCGTTTTTTGAGTGATCGTCATTTAGTGCCGTTGTTGTCGAAAGGGGTCCTTGAGTGTAAGTAAGAAATTAATAAGCAAATTTCAGACATACAGAAGCAGCCAGCGTAGAGATTTTTCAGAAATATGTGTTGGAGGACCAAATATTATGACCATTCATTTTTTTATACAAATGATGTGTTCTGATTTTTAGGAAGCCTTTATCGCACTATTTGTCTCCCTAAACTTATCATTACTTTATGCTTTGGGGAAAACAGTTTGCCAAGATAAACTTGTAAGATATTTGTTTTGCTCCACAAAGTGGAGTGTAGTGTTCTGAAAATTTCTAGGGTTACTATCTAGGCAGCAAGATTACATCAATTTTCTCTTGATTATAGATACCCCTGTCTACTTAAAAGATGTGTGTGTTCTGAAGCTTTCTAGGGTTACCTAGACAACAAGAACACGGTAGATGACCTTGATCCATGATTATACCCATGTCTCATCAGAACACAGCATCATTTCTAGCTGATTAATTTTCGAAGATCTGATCAGAACAGATCAAAATTTCTAGCTGAATAATACTCTCAGAACACATCGGAAAAAAAGGTCGTCTCGCCGGCTGCTTTCAGACATACCTATGGTGCCAAAGATTGTCCGCTTCAGATAGACTTCACTCTACTAGATGGGATGAGCTGGAGTTTTTATAAGATACTTCACTAATTGGTCATTTGTAATAATAGAGATGTCGCGTTCTTTAGAAAAAGCAATAAAATCCTTTGTCTCAAGATTCAACCATCAACCGAATCATTGAAAACCTTGTAAAAACCCCAGCTTGACCCTACTAGATGGGGCGAGCCTCCGAGGGACTTAATAAGACTGGCAATAATAAAATGATATTTTACGATCGATTTATAATACGTAATACGAGCGGTACGAATATTAAATAATGTTTTGTGACATCAAAATTGTTACCTATTAACATGCAAATAATTGTCATCGTCAATAGTGGAGCTCTCATTCTCTTCATTGAGATATTAGTTTTGTTATTCTGAAAAAAGGCAAAAAGTCTTTTTAAATATGATAAATTTTTTGCGTATAAAATTACTTGAATGTATTTAATATCGGAAAAACACATGAAAAACGCAAAAATTGGAAAGGTTTGCAGATTCGTGAAATCTACTAAAAATGTACTGTCCAGCTGTCGCGCGGGGGAGGGGGCGGGTACTAGATCCTTTGAGAGGAAAGATTGTGACATTTTTGCTGTGGCCCCTCACTTTGAGGGGAAGAAAGGTGCTATTCCGAAGAGTATACAATTTCCACCAGAAAGCCTCTTCTACACTTTACAGATCATCTAAATAATGACGCAATCTTTCGAGCTCCAACCCTGACCCTAACTGATAAGATCGAAATAATCAAAAAGGTCAAAATGGAAGAATAAAAAAAGTCAACTTTTGGCCATCCATAACCCCGACCGAAAAGTGACTGAGCCACCCTTATACCTTTCAGTCCTAATTGTTTATCACGGGAATAAACTACATTTGGTCTAAAAGAACGACAATTTACGCATGCGTGTTAATGCAGAAGTCTAATTTTTTAACTCTTCGGAATGGGACCTTTCACTGACTGCTTATGTACACTACAAAAACTTTAAACTAGACTAAATCAAATCATAAAAAAATTATTGTTCTCCCGAATTAAATAACGTTTAAGGGTGTTTTGAGCGTGTAAAAACTGCACGGTGGGCGACATATATTTACGAAATATTGGACCCCCATTCGCGAATTGGCTCAACGAGGCCCACGCCAAGTAATTCGCCCAAAGTTTTTCAATTCGCAGATGAATTCTACTTATTAAATAAATCAATAATAAATTCAGCATTTACAAAAGTATAAGTTTCAAAGCTAATGAATGCCAGAATTGTTGCAAAGTTCTAGAGTAAACAACCAGAGCGAAAGACAAACTTATTTGACATCTGCTTGCTAACTAAAATGTTCTCTCTCTTCACCGCATACTCCTTGGATATCCTTAAAATAAAGCTGCATCAATAAAAATTCTCTGCTTCATCATTTTCTCTCTTTACGATGATGTCATTGAAAATAGTTTTTGTTTGTGTTACAATTATGTTGGCATGGCGATTAATTGTTGTATTAACCACAAACCAAAACAAAGAACAATAGGTCTGGTTTAACAGGATTTGGCAATATATTTTCAAGGTAAGAGTGGAGGGGGCATCATGATGTCCAGGTAGGGGAACATAAATTGCCCAAAAAGGAAAATCAGCAAAATAAACCGTCCACAGCCAGGGAACAGGATCGTAGACTGCTGAAAATGTGGCAAATAAAAATTCTAGAAAGTTTCATGAAGGAGCCAGCAAAACAACTAGACCTTAAAGCTTAGAATTGTGCGTAGCATAGATAAAAAGCGTCCAAAATATCCTTTATGTTGATATGAATATACGGGTGCTACAATGAGCTTGAATAATAAGAATGAAATCAAAAGCGGTTAGTTATTACCATTTACCCCAATACCACAACCCTTCAACTTTGTTGTTTTTTTATAAATCACTCAAAGTGAAGAGTGAAGAGAAAAGAAAGCAAGACTGTCCAAGATTTCCGACATTAGTCTGACAAACACAAGAATAGACAGGAAACCAGTCTACCCGCCCTCTCAATTTACACATCTCCGTTACGCATTCCCGTTGCAGGATAAACTAGGTGCAATTTTTTTTAATAAGAATATGAAAAATATTATCAAATTATTCTAATTTTAAGCATTTTACATGAGTATTTTAGTACGATCTTCTAAAATTGTAACTGCATGTTTTAGAGCCAGTGAAGCCTTAAAATGTTCTTGAAATGGTTTTAAATTTTAAGCGTCGAGGCCTTTTGTCAATATTAAACACTGCTCTACAAAAAGTGTAGGAGAAAAAATATTTTTGTTTTGTCATGATTTTAAAAGAAAAGCATTATGTATAATATACCGGGTGCACCAAAAAAAAGTATACAACTTTGTCGAGATATTGTGAGCTTCAGGATTTAAATTTTTTGTTCATTCTTTTATTATCGTATAGAAGATGCTCTAACTTAAATTTTGAGCTATCATACATTAAATTTGAAAAAGCATTTCGAAAGTTATTTCCAAAAAACTGACTTTTTTTCCATTTCGAAATTTCAAAAAATCATTAAAAACAGCGAGCAAACTTTTCTATTGACACTTACCTTCTTTACACATAAAAATACCAAAAAAATGCAACTGTGTTCATCAAAACCCGTTGCGGAATTTAAGAATATGGTAAACAAGCTATTCCCACGTGGGATAATATTTTTGAAAAGACTGAAATTTTTTTTGGAAATCTCAAAGAGAGGTTTTGATGTTATGTGTGTGCTATGCGAGAAAGTTTTTGAAAAAAATAGATCACCATTCCTCGACTAGTTGCTCAAAGAACTTGGGTGTACATTGAGTTTGCTGGTGTTGGAAATGTTCATGACGTGCAAATAAGATGGACAAACTGTTGGCAAAATATAAGATGAGAGAAAAAGGAATAAAAAAAACAATGAAACTGTGTTTTTGTCATTTTGTCTTATTTATAGCGTGATTGCTGTTTTTAATGATTTATTGAAATTTCGACATGGAAAAAAAGTCAGTTTTTTGGAAATAACTTTCGAACTACTTTTTCAAACTTAATGTATGATAGCTCAAAATTCAAGTTAGAGCATCCTCTATACAATAAAAAAAGAATGAACAAAAAATTTAAACCCTGAAGCTCACAATGTCTCGACAAAGTTGTATACTTTTTTTTGGTGCACCCGGTAGTTTCCATAAAAAAGGCGTTAAAAAGCTAAAGCTTTTCTTATAGAAAAATAGTATATTACAAAAAACTAATTATTTCCAATTGCTCTTTGCCAATCAAAATATTAATTATCGAGGCATTCTGCATGAAAAAAAAATGTTTACAATTGGTTACCAGTATGGACATAAGAAAAGTTACCACATTTTCGATTCATCGATCAAAATGCAAAAAAAAAGCATCTATATTTCTTTGTTTACAGAAATTGGATTGCAGTTGCCATTTGAATGTAAATTTGAACTAGGCAGAGAAGGCTGGGAAAATTTTTGGCCAGAGGAAAAGTCTTCATTTCTCATGGAAATTCCCAAAAAACAGACTTGTGCGCGATCTTCGGTAAGGCCTTTAAGTATGATTTTTACGTACATGTGAAAAAGCTTTTAGATAAAATTATTAATCTTCTCAATAAGGTTTTCTTCTCAAGAGCAGCAGTGTTTCAAAATGACTGCACATTTTGTACCAGACCAAAACACTAACGAAACAGAAACAATTTAAAATACATTTTTATAGTCCATCAATTTCTAGAAGTCATTTTCATTATGCAGCGTCTTTCTCCAGGTCTCTTTATCGGAATCAATGCTACAGAAAGATCTGATATGAATCACACTTCAATCAAACCAAACCATCCATCCAATTCAATCCATTCCAAAAAACTCGAGTATTCAATCCCAGTCCTCACGAGGAATCAAAAAGAGATCTTGGATTGAAGTTTGCCCATTTTTGAACAGCTTCATATGTCAAAAGTGATGGTTCAATTTCATCAGAAATCGCTGACGTGGCTTTCAAGCTTTTGTATGCGCCAAGTAGACCAGCTTTGATACAAGTGTCTTTATCGTAGCCATTTAAGTAACCATAGAGAATTCCACCGGCAAGGCTGAAACAGGAGGATAATAAAGAAAATATTGAAGAATAAATATATTTTGTGATCAATCATATTAAAAACGGTATCACTTTTTCAACCTTGAAAATACTGAAGTTCTTCTAGGCTACAGCCTTCATAGCCGAACCAGCTATAACCAAAATATTTCTATTTCATATTTTACATCAAAATCTTGATTATTTATAAAGGGCATCACTTGTTATAACTTACCTATCACCGGCACCACTGACGTTCTTCACCTCGACCGGCGCCAAATGGCCAGGGACGGCTGGGTAGTGAAGATACGCGACGCTTTGGTTCTCTCCTTCACCAAACCTGGCTCTCCTTGAAGAGACGAGTAGCAAGCCATCTTTGCCGAGAGTAACCAGCAAGTTCGGGATATAGCTTCGAAAATCTTTTGAAAGTTCTATACTCTTTTTAAGAATGTCTGAAGTCGAGAGATTCTCTTCCATTTCCAGATTAGACATTTGACCACCTTTTAGAGCGTGATGCATTGCGTTTAGCTCAACGAAATTTGGACATGCAAAGTCAATGTTGGGCGTTATCCCGCCCATGAAGGGCCTCGGTGATTTGGTGAAACACGTCGGTTCGTACCAGACTGAAAACGTATGGAAATGACACCGTATTAAGATGAAAGAAAGAAAACTATCAGAAGATGTTCATGCATGCTACTTTACTTTTAGGGTTTTTCACAGATTATGTACTTTTATACTATAATATTCTCTTTTCTGACGTGAGGCTTGTAAGCGGATGGTCCTACAGTCTTGTAACTGAATAAGTAATGAAAGACTGTCGTCCTATCGACACCCTGTTGCGGTCAAACTAAATTCCGACCACCACTTATCACATTTGGAAATATTTCCGGAAGTTGGTTGTTTTAAAAATCAATCAGCAGAGTTATTTCGAGATTGAAGAAGGTAACCACACGATATCAAGCAATACGTCATTACAACTCCGAGGTTGTCAGTAGAAAAGCTACCTTTCAGGGGGTCTAGCGGTTACTTTGAAAAACCAAACTACGATGGCCCTGAAGGCTCAAAATTTCTCTTGAAAAAACAACCGGAGTTTCCCAAAATCAAGCTGGAGTCTCCCAAATTTTAGACGGAGTTTCCCAAAACCAAGCCAGAGCTTCCCAAGATTATAAGGGGGTTTCCCAAATTTTAGATGGGGTTTCACAAAAAGTTAGTCGAAGTCCCATTTAAAAGAGCCGGAGTTTCTTAAAATCTTTTTATGCAGTCTTGTTCTATATCAGATAGTACAAAATTTCAGATCATATTGCCCAATGGTTCAAATTTTATGGCAATTTATTGATTTCGGGATTTGGGCGGTTTGGGCAGTTACCGCTGCTGTGGCTGACATGGGTTAAATTTGAATCTCTTTTTTCGAATTAATTTGTAAAACTGAATCTTCAGAGAAGTCAAGAAGTTTCAAAAAGTTTTGTTAAGCCATTCAAAAGTTATAGGAAAAAATTCTGGCAGGGGGAGCACATTGTGCCTCCCCCCCACGGGGCAGAAAGGGTTAAAAGATACTTTGTCAAATTGATTGGATTATGAACTTAAAACTTATGAGACTTTTTGATGTTTTTATTTTAAATCATAAAGTAAAACACACCTGGGACTTTATATCTTTGACATATTTCGATAGCTGTATGAAGATTTTCTTTGGGTAGGTTAGCATCCAAAACAACGATAGAGGCGTTGCGAATTTCTTTTTCCCATGACGTGATCTAGGTAGAGCAGAAATTCATTTGTTCAACAGAAACAACAATATAGTCTTTTTCATTATGTCGACCACTGAGCTTTAACATCATTACCACGGACACTCCATCCCAAAAATGCTCAGATGTGTTAAGTTTTAGCCGGCCGACAAAGTTGGCCAGTGCTGCAGTCGGCATGCGGCATTTCATCAAATCCAATGAAAAGGGAGAACATTGTGGCAAAATTTATGTTGTAGGAAGTCTACAGTTTATAAATATTTAAGATATATGGGAATAATATCAGTCAGTACTTTAAGATTTTCAAAACTATACTTCTACTTAAAAGCTTACTAGACTTGTGGACAGACTGTCATTAATCTTCATATCTCCAACAGCCAATAGAAGTTCACCAGTCGCCTCTGACGTCACTACGTTATAAGTGGCTGTCTTGTACACACGTGACCAGTATACGCCTGATGTATCCTGAAAAAAAAATATTCGGGATATAATAATAATACATCTGCAGTGTTTACCATCGCATTTGGCTTGATTTTCTGAAAAATATCAAAAAATTAAGTGATTTGTGTTTACTTTGAGTTGAAAAAAATATTTTGTAGTTCAATAAAAGAACCGTGGATAAGTACAAGTTATCGCATGACTTCGAGTGCAATAACAGAAATATTTTACGAGTATTGCACGAGAAGTCATGTGATAACTAATTTATTGTCGACTCAAAAAAATTGTCCTGATATAAATCTCTTTTTGTTTTTGCTTTCAAACGTACTTCCGCCTTTCTTCTTCTGTGTAGTTTCGAATGTTTTTATACCCTGTTTTTTCGTCTTTTTGCGCTCTTTTTGAAAACAATTTTTTTACTCTTTTTGTCATAACTTTTGATCTAATGAAGCAATTTTAAAGTTTGATATACCAAAATTTAAGTTAAAACCTCCTATAAACGATTTCGAAAAAATCAAGCTAATATGTTTTTTCACTTTTTCGCAATTTTGAATCAAACAGGGGGAAGTTTTTTCAGAGACACCCGGTACCTGAAAATCAATATTTGAGAAGCTATAAAGGAAAATATCTTAAAAAATGACGTCATCGATGACGTCAAAGACAATAAAAAAAATCGTCAAAATCGAAAATTTTTTGTTTGGTTTGAAAGAGGACCATCTAGTGAACAAAAAATATTACTAAAAAAATCTGAATTTCTCCTTATAAGCCCCTGTCAGGAAATTTGTAATTCATTAAATTTGCCTGCGAAAGCTTAGCTTCGGGCACGCCCAGTAATCTTTTTGAGAGTCAAGTCAAACGCATTTCACAGAATAATTTCCTATCAAGTGAAATTCAAGGTTTTCCGTAGTAATAATTTTTGCTCCCAAGCAGGTCCTCTCTCAAATGAAACAAAAATTATTCGATTTTGACGATTTTTTAATTGCCGATGACGTCATTTTTTGAGCTATTTTCCTTTATAGCTTCTCATATATTGATTTTCAGGTATATACATGTATATACATGTATTTTTTGAAATTGTCTGGTACTGTTGGATTTCAGGTATATGTTGTGATATTTTTTGGAATCCTTGGATAAATATCATTTGAGCTATATATGAGCTTCTAATTTTCACTCATCGCAGAGAATGCAGCTTGAATTTCTTGACATTTCGAGAAGAAGTCATTGCGATGCTATTTCGCGCGCTTTCGAATCTACGCCAATCAAAACGTTCGAATTCTAAAAAAACATTCGAATGTCAAAATGTCGAAATGTCAACAAAATGTTGCAATCTACATTTGAGTTCTGAAGTTCGAAGAGATCACATCATTCAAAGAAGCCTTTGATTTTATATTTCTTATCATTTTATTTTGGAAAATAGAACTAAATTCTGTTTAGAGATTGGTTTTATGTGATGTTATGGTTCAGGTAGGTGTACATAGAAAAAATGAATATTTTTCTATGGGATGTAATTTCAGTTTTCACTGCATCTTTTTTGTCCTTCTGAATTTCGATTTTGAAGGAAACTTTTTTAACTTTTAACTTTGATCAAAAAAGTGGCAAGACGAAAGATTCGATACCATGGATTTCAAAGGAAAGTGAGTGTTTGTTTGAGAGTTTGAGAAATGCCAGAATTAGTCTAGGTAGGAGGTAAAAAGTTGTTTTTTTTTGTGCAAGATATCATTTAGATTTTCTCCCGATTTTCTGCACTTTTCGGACCTTTCGCACAAGAGTTTTTTTCTCTTTGGTAAATCTCTTTTCCTGCTAATACAAAAACAGACAAAAAAGCATAGATGAAATGAGTTACAACCTATAGACATCAATACATCATTTTTTGGCATTTTTCATCCTCTTTGACATGATTTATTTGCATAATTCATTTCTGGTTCCAGTATTTTCTACTGGCCTTTTCTATTGGCAACGTCAATTTTTTGAGCTAAAATCTTTTTTTGTCTTTTCGACAGGAGGAATCTTTGAGCCTAGCTGGCATAGTGAAAATGCTTTACAATATTTATACATCGTTGGAAAGAGCTAGAACTGATCTTCCTTTCTATATATTAGTATAATTAAAAGGCAGATTTCTCCTACCTCTTTAAACCCTGAAATTTTGTCAATTTTCGTTAAACATGGGAAAAAACTTGTCTTTTTACAGAATACTGAATCTTTTTATCAAGAATCAACTCACAGACAAATTTAGTATTGCCAGAGAGAAGAAAGATCAGACAGTTCAAATATACAAAATTTAGCATGTAAAACTTTCAAAAATCTCTAAATAATTCGAGCAACATGTGATGAAAACAGCTAAAAAATTCAAAATTCTCTTTTATTGACGTCAAAAAAGTGACGTCAAACCCCCGGATTTGATGAACGTCAAAAAGTTCGACTTGCATTCTCCGCGATGTTTCATTTTCAAGCCTCAGCAAAAGTGATGACGTCACATGGGGACCAGCAAAATGGTCAAAATTGTTCTCACCACTCCTTTTTGTGATCTTATAGGCTTACTTAATTTATCATTAGCGACCGTAGTACAGTGGTAGAGCATCCGGCTACGGTTCGCAAGGTTGTGGGTTCAACCCCCAGCCGGGTCATACCAAAGATTCCCAAAATGGTACTTGATGCCTCTCTGCTTGATGCTCAGCAACTAAGAGAAGGATCATGGGTAAGTGGAGAAATCCAGGGAGAAAGAGTAGCGCCCTCCCCTACCTTCGGGTAGATAGCTATCGAAAGAGGAGCCTTTGGGTCGCCTCCGACTGCGGTCACAGACTTACTTACTAATTGATCATTTAAAAAAGTTAGTTTGCTTTTAACAACTCTGTGCACACGAAAAACATTGTAGCTCTCACTAATTTGATTTTAGCTGTTTTGTTTTGGTTTTTCTCCTGCCGCTTACCCAGTCCCCCAAAAGTCAATGCGGTCATATTTCTATACTAGAGAAATATGAAACATCGCAAATATCTCGATGCTCTCGACCAATCAAAACGCTGATATTTTTTTGGGTCGGCAATAATAGAGTGAAATCTCTCATGTCGGCATTTAAAGGATTAAAATGTGGAAAAAGAAAACGATTTGCTGAATTTTGGTTCCCTTATCGAGACTTGTTTTCTGAAATTGAACCTTCTTTGTAGCCTTTAGGAAAGTTAAAATCAAAGACACTCTTGATTACTCTCTTCCGAAGGAAATTTGACATTTCTTACCATGTTAAGGTTTTTCATTTCGTTTTGAACAATTTCTCCTTGCATGTCGCGTCCAAGTTTGGTGATGAAAAGAGGATCCATGTCACAGCGAGCAAGAAATTCTGAAAGGCAATATACAGTAAACTCTCGTTTATTTGAATCTTTCGAACTTGTTTCCAGTCCCCTTCAAGGAGACACCCTCTTAAAATATTTTCTATTATTCGAATCTCTCTGTAATTCGAACAAAGAAGATTCCCCCGAATAAGCGAAAGTCAACAAGTTCTATCAACTAGGCAAGAACAACAAGCAAAACAATTACCTTAATATAGTAAAAAGTGTGATGGCCGAGAAACCGAAAGACGCCAACACCAAAAACCAGATGTTCCCGTGGTTTGGAATCCTCTCCCTTCATAGATTGCCGATCGAATGACTCTCTTAAAATACTAGATAACTTGGCTGCCGGCACAAAGTATCAACTCTTCACAAAAGAAGCGGGATGTGTACCTGCAATATTTCTCCCAACACCACCGACCGAGATGTTGACGCTTCCGGAATTCGTTGCTTCTGCCTTGAATCAAATCAAATGAAATTAATTTATTGAAAGAAATTATTCAGCATTAGCATTAGAGTGCAATTAAAGTGAAAATCGGAATCGAAAGGCTTGAATGGAGGTAAATACAGGTGAGAGCACATTCAACCAACCGCAGATAAAAACACGTTATACTTGGCAATGAACCATGAACCATAAAAATTAAAAGCATATTAAAGTCACAAGCGTCGGAAGCGGGTAGTTCAAAATGATTTCGGTTCAACTTACGACATTGGATCTTTCTTCTTCAATGGTTGTTTTCAAGTCCAAAACAGCACTGCCGATAACAACCTTAATTAAACATAGGACAAATATCATATACAGTATAATTCACGTCCAAAAGCTATATTCTGAGACGACTGATCTTTCACCACACCTGGGAAAGGGAGTGAGATCAATATTCATGCAGTTACCCCTAAGGACTTAAGCAATTTAAAAGTAACCAATCAGTTCAAAAGGAGAGATAAGTAACTCACAGGTCGCTTAGTACCACTGAAAGTCCCATTGCGAGGTGAATAGTCGCTTGACGTTTTCTCAGTTACATTCCTTTGATCAGATAACAGCTCATCAATATTGGAAGAGGATTGCAACATGGGATGATCTTGCTGTGTATGTGGTGATTGCTGAGCGTTATTAAGAAGTTTGCAATACTCCAATGCAATGTCAGCGCCTACTGATGCATTGTTTTCAATCAATTTGATGTCTTTATGGTGTAGAATGGTTGATTTTGAAGGTTGGCGGTTAAGGTAAAATTCACTTACGAAGCACCGTGTCCTACCATTGACCAGAAGATTATTTAGCAGTCGACTCTACAGTATGATGACAATAATTATTAAGTTTCAAAAAATTTTTTGACAAATCATTTAAGTTTTGAAAAGATACTAGCTTCGAGAGATTCCCCTTTGGAAATTTGTGATACACTTTCCAGAACAAATGGTGTGATCTCTTTCCCTTGAATGCCTTGTTCTCTAAAGAAAATAAAGGTGAACATCTAAATTAAAGATGATTTAATTATACGAATTATCGAAATAGATAAAAGAGCCTCTTTCGCTAACAAAATTTTGTTTTGGTAGAATTGAAAAGATGCATCACAACGAGCATTCTTCACAAGCGATGATTGCTTCATAAACTATTCAAGATTTATTAACTACGATGGACATCACAAAATTTAAAGATTTTTTTTTAATGTTTGAAGAATTCCATTACAAAAAGAAACATTCTTTCTTCATTTCTATTCTAAAAGATCTAGAGAGGTTTCACCAATACTGACTTTGCTTGTTCAAGAGATTGCTGTATGACAGATTCAATTTCATCATTATCTGCAGAGAAAGCTGATGGTATGGGAACAGCCACAACAACTCCGCTTTTTAAATCCAGCACGTTCTTCTGGTTATCTATAGCACAAGAACAAAGGTAATTAATTTGAAAAGCATGGAAGAGTTTTGGCATGATTTCTATTTCACTCAATATTCCAAATTCCATAAAATCAATCAAAACACTGGTACAGCGTATTCTTTCGTGAGAACAAAAGCAACAAAAATAGGGAGAACATTAAATTGGAGAAGGATAATAAACGTTTTCAATTTGAATAATTGCCCAATCCAAGGTCAACCCTTGGTAGTACCATCTTATGATTAGGAAGAGTCTTTACAGGAATATAGCGCTGATGGTGTTATATCATCACTCCAACGAGATGAGGTTTACACCCCTGAGCATGACTACTCACAGGTGCCCAATTAAACGGGCTGGTCAGAATAAACATGGGGAGGGTTGGAAAAATCTTCAAAAGTTAATAAACGGGGGTCTAAATAAACAAGGGGTTGGCCTCTAAACACCACCAAAAATAAGGTAATTATAGACAAAAACCTAACTATTTAGAGCAAATTAAGGCAGCTGAAAATATTTCAAAAATTAATAATCCGGGGGTTCTATTTAAATAAAATCCTGGGGGGGGGGGAGTTGGAAAAGAATCGAAAAAATAAGAGGCGTCGGGCTCGTTCATTAGGCACCTGAGAGTAATGTCTATACCACACCATCATAGTGCTTGACATATCTTTACAATACTTACAAATTAGACTTGCAACTTCAGATGGGTTTTCTAGGTTGTAAGGTGCCTTTTTGAAAAATAAAACAACAAGAAATCTTTAGCCCAAGTTTTAAAAGTTTAACATTTTCCTTGTTATTCCGCTCATTATCAACACAACTTATGGCTACCTTTATCTAAAATATAGTAACAATATGCAATAAGTAAATGTAATCACATGATAACGAGTGCAATTCGAATATAATTGCACGAGTGATTTTTTTTTTATTCCAGGTCCTTTAAAAAGGACCGGAAAGGACGAGGAAAATTCGAAACAAAACAATCACGAGTGCAATTTTCGAATCGTACGAGTTATTATGTGATTACGAGCTAATCGCACAATGGCTTTCGCTGCTTTTTCCCAGTTAGGAAAGTCAATTACAGAAATTACACTGAGAGTTTCTTCTTTTTATGTCTTTCTTTTATTGTTGTTTATTGATTTTCTTTCTCATAAAATTAATTTTAAATGCAATTAAAACGTTCGATGTAAAAAAAATGTAAGAAAAAACATTAAAATCAATTTTGTAAACATTGGCGCGGCATTGAATAGTGTGATTAACGATTTATTGCTCTCTATAGGATGCAATTAGCGATTAATTGCTCTCTTTGAGGGCGTGCCAAATAAGAAAAAATAACCCATTGTGCGATTAAACCTTTCAATCTCACCTTGTATCCACTTTTTGAAGAAAAGAAGGATGGAAAATCTTTGGACTTTGAATAACTTATAACGGGGACACCCTGTGTTTCCTAAAAATCGAAAGAACGTTGTTACAAGCAAATTTCAAGTTTCATTACACAAATCAAATTTACAAAAAGAGAGAGTGCAAGAATTTCCTATTCTATTTAGCGTCATCAACTTTACACAGATTATCAGATATAACGAATTCTCACTACACAAGCACATTACCATCCCTTAAAATTGTATTCTTAGATTACCAGGTTAATTCAAAATGTGTATGTAATCTCACCAAGTATTCTAGTGTCAGTGGTATATCTAAAATTGATTTGACCCCAGCACATATAACAGTGACTGGTGTCTTTCCAAGTTCCGTCAGATCAGCACTGATATCAAAGGCTAAAACAGAAAAAATTATGAACAATGTTTTCACTGAATCTTCGGATAATTATTTTTGAATTTTGCACTTACTGTTCCCTCGACTGAACCACCTGGATTAAAAGTTGGAAGAGACCTACCTAATAATGACTCATCACTTTCAATAAAGATTGAATCAAATTTTTAATGTACAGTAGCTCAAAGTAATACCGCAAGTTGAAATGGATAACATTCTTAGTTTTTTCAGACTCTCGGTTCACGCTTGTTGTACATTTTTTTTGAAACACTTGGTAGTAAAAATGAGAATTCACAAAAAAGAACTGCCTTACTTTAATAGGACTAATTTTTGCGGGAATTAAATTTCATAAATCTCTCGGATTTGGTTGTCATCCGCAAAAAGAAATCCCCATGTCTTTTCCGCAAGATTTTTTTGAATTAAATTCCAAAAAATGTCAAAAGATCACTTTTAAAAATGTTTACCGTCCAAAGAGACGTTAATAATGCGTATTTCACAATCAATATGCATAGTTTGGCAGCTAAAATAACTAAATAAAATGGCACAAAATCGTGAAAATATTATCTCACAATAGAGTCATCTGCAAACTTATTAAGTCCCTGCGAAATATAAAAATTTTGCAGATGAGCTCAACTGCGAAATTTAATCCAAGCCAAAATTATTCTAATTAAAGCAGATTAAAGTAATACCCTGTTTACACCTTCCTGAGTAAAGATTAGCCAAGTAATTCCTTGGTCTGGATCAACTGTCGAACTTTTAGTATACTACCAGAAGAGGCATCAATATAGCCAGAACCTGTAGAAAGGATATCATCCTCCAGGGTGCAAGTCAAATTTTTCAATATAAAGATCTAAGGGGGGCGGATTCGGTTTTTGTCAGTTAAGGTTAGGGTTAGAGCTGGAGAGTCACAATATACGGCTGCGGGCCTTCTTAAGGGCACTCGTACCATGTGTGACTTAAACTTAGTATCCATAAGATGTAGGGGTACCGATAGGGTCGGGAGCTATTTTAATTAAGATCTGTAAATTCCATGCTATAAGTATTAGTGAATGACCGTATTTTGCCATATCTCGGTTTGTAAACCAAAGCTGCTTGAATAAGGAGAGCTGGGATTAGAGACCTTTTTCACAAATACAAGCAAATATTAGAAAAATACACAGAAATTAGTTAGAAACACTTGAGAAAGTCAGAAAATCAGAATAGATTTCATTGGAAAGTGAGAATAGGGGGAAAATAGGGGGAAAATAATAAGTGCACATTGCATCCTGGAGGAAATATTGTTTGCCAACCCTGTAAAAATTGCTTACAGGACATCAAAATCATATTTATTAGGTAGACTGTTAAAAATTACATTTAAAATTGAAGAGCCAATTATACCCAGTTGTAAAAAGGGTACTTCATTCTTACTTTTTTCAGCTTCTCTATGAACACCTCCAATACCTCCAGTAACAAATATTGGGATTTTGGCAATTTCGGCTGCAAACATTGTAGCGGACACTGTAGTGCCGCCATTGGTCTTCTAAACATTAAAAGTATAAAATACTTGTCTTGCATCATGTGAAAAACATTGAAAACATAATTATCTAATTTAATTAATATTTTCAAGGGAGCAGATAAGATAGCACTTTAAACTAAAAGAAAGTAAGAAAACAGCTATATAAATTAATCCAATTAATTTTAGATATTTGATATCTAGATATTTGATTACTCTTTAATTTAGGAGGAAAACTGAAGTTTTACTCATTTTTAACCTGCAGTTTAGCTAGATCTCGTAACCTAGAGATATAGTTAACCTAAAAAGAGCACTTATAAAAGAGCTAAAACGATTACTAAAATGTGCACACCTTTCAATTTTAACTCAGCTGAGTGCGCAAAAATAGGCCTTTTACAAACTGGGTTTAATTAGTGTGCACATTTTCTGAGCAAAAATGAAAGACTGCAAAAATCAAAGGGATTAAGGTGAAAAAAACACATTTCACTTACCTTACTCAAAACATAAGACAAGTCTCTTCTTGATGCTTTGATGCAGTCATCTGTTTGTGCTAGGTATTCCATTTCTTTATCACTCAAACCTTCAAACAAGGGAGAAAAGTTAAAAAATTTCAGGGTTGGGACATGAAGGACTTAAGTCTGTATATAATCTGCAGCAGAGACAAAAAGGATGTAACTTCTGATATAATTTGAATCAAATAGTGGTTTTGTACAATTAAAAGACATTCAAGAGTGAAAAATTACAAAATAGAAAAAAATCAACAAGCTACATCCTGAATGGACCTACTTGAAGGCTAATGTAATAAGAATAGAAAAAATGACAACAATAGTAAAACAAGCTAGATGCTGAATGGACCTACCTGATGACGAAAGTTAAATAACAATACAAGGAGAAAAATGAAAAAAATTAGTCAGAAAACATAGCGTTTAGCGTAAATGCATAACGCAAAAAATTCATCATTGATTGATGATGGGACCTCCCGGTAGGTCCAAAAAGCAAATTAAAATAAGCTAGATGCTGAATGGAGCTACCTGATGATGAAAGTTACAAAGAGGAGAAAAATGTCTGAAAATATAGCATTTAGCAAAAATGCATAACGCATTAAATTTCGTCATAGATTGTTGATGGGTGGAGAGGGAAGGGGAGTAGGAAAAAAAGAAATCTGAATCAGCCGCATTTTTGGCATTTACTAACACAAATCTTTGGGCAAAAACTAGGGAAAAAATAATAATGAAATCACGAGAAAATGCCAAAATGCCAGTTTTTCTGACATAAGTCTTTTTCTCAAAAATCAGGCTCCGTCACTTTTTGGGCATCACCATTTTTCATCACTGTGCAAAAAAACTAATTAGCCAATCCCGAGAAAAGCTGGTAACAGACGAACAAACGAACGAACGGCGATTAATTTAAAGGACCTCTGAGGTCCAAAAATCTGAAAAAAATACCAAGCAAATTGCAAAAAATACTAATTTTCCCAAAAAATGACAGAAGGGAATATCTGAATAAGAAAATCTGAATTTTGAATGACAGATCGACATGGGTTAATTTATAAAAGTTTAGAAATGAAGAAAAAAACTGTACAGCTTTTTTGCTCTAATTCTGAAAATGCCTGTATCAGTAACTCAATCGAAAGATGACTTAAGGAGTGCTCCACTGAAATTGCAAATCATTTTTTGTAGCTATTATCAACATGTTTTTATACAAAAGCATTACACATTGAATTATTGCTGAAAATATAAAAAAAATTCTACCTGCACTTTTTTCACTTAATAAGTCCAGCCTTCCTTTTATTTTGATGATTCATTTGAACAAGTATAACGTTTTTCAAGCTCATTATTGTCTTAATTACCTTATTGGAACTAATTTTTGCAGTTGGAAAAAATATTTGAAAAATTGCATTTTGCGGGTTTTAATTTTCGCGTTTTTTTTTCATTCTGGAATTTTCGCAGGTTTTAGTTTTTTGTGGTTTTGCCCTTTTTTGTACAAATTTTCTTAGGGATTTTTCAAATTTTTTGATTGTAAAAAATTGTAAAAAATTGTATTTCACGGGAATTAATTTTCGTGGTTTTTAACCCTCAAATTTTTTTTGTGGGCTCAAATTTTCATGATTTTGACCAAAAACTGCGAAAAATGCCAAAATAATTCCCCAGAAATTAGTTCCAATAAGGTAGCCACAAGACCTCAACAATAAATTAAAACTTGACTTTAAATCTTCTAGAGAAAATTAAAGCAAGCTTTGTCATGTGTGGATTATGCATTGAGTCTTTTAAAAAATTCCATGCCACCTCTACACACACAAATTTTTTTAATTTTGACATGTTTAAATATCTAAATCCAGTACAAGATTATTGAATATAGGTTAAAGTAAACATGACATAGACCTGCATATGCAACATGATATAACAAGATTTTAAAATTTTCAAAAAACTTAAACATACAGTACCTACTATTAGTTTTCCATGGACAATACCAATTGTTGCAGGAACCACACCTCTCCTTTGCAAAATATTTTCAACACTCAATGCTGTTCTAGAGATTTAAAAGAAAAGGTTTTTATCATTATATTTAACAGTTATTTTTTCATTAGATCAACAGGTCAACAGTAGAAAACTGATACCAATTAAAAAATCAGATAATGAGGCATACCTTAGGTTCTGTGGAAAAGGCATGCCATGTGTAATAATTGTCGATTCAAGAGCTATGACAGGTTGGTTTTTTGTGATTGCCTTTGTTATGTGATCTCTGACCTCAACATCAACAGATGAATAGCCCCTAAAACTACTCCTTGTATTCCTTCCGAAAAATGGTAAAATTCTTTTACAAACATGTTGCATTACGAAGTTCAGCGAAGTTTGTATTTATAGTTTTTCTAAACAAAAACATATTGGAGAAAATTATCATTCTGTAAATTGATAAACACAATGAAAAGGGCTTTTAATCATACTTTTCAGATTAGCTTCCAAGGATTTTACCAAGCACTTTTTTATGTCTGTATACCAGCCAAAATACTCAATCTAAGATTGAATTTTTTAAACTGAATCCAAAATAAATGAGATTTTTCTAGCGAAATTAACCCTTTTTGTTGTTTATGAGCAAGAATAACTAATTATTTAAGAATTTTTGAGAGCTTTGCCCTCTGAACACCCACAAGACCCCCAGCTTCATCAATGTACAGCTTTGCTGAACAAGCATATTAAAAATTCAATCTAAGTTTACAAAAACAGCCCCAGCTCAAAGTGCTTGGAAAATCCCTGGCTTCTTTCCATAAAGGACTTTAAACGCAATTTGACTTAAATGAAATAAATAATATAACTGGCAACAATCAATTTTACTAGGAATTTTCCAGCTGATGCAGACTTGATTGGGTTAATTGCCATGAATTTATTAACCCTTAAGTGCCTTTTTCTAATTTTTTTAAAAAGAAAATTGCTAGTTTAAAATTTAAAGGCTTATATCTCCGGATCTAGACGGTGTCAGAAGCTTGTTCATAGTTCTTTGGATAACTTAGAGTCTAATCTTTCTTTGGGCACCGCGGCGAGGACCAGCCTGAATGACCGAAAAGGTGCCCAGTGGTAAAACATTTTTAAAAATTAATTTGCTAGAGGATAGAATCAAGTAAAGCAGGGCCAAATTCTAACTCAAACTGGGCATTACAGGATGGCGAAACCCTCCTATATAGCCCATGTCTATTATACCAACATTGGCACATAAAGGGTTAATTAGTTCAATTTTGGTTTGGTCTGATGCATGGATTCAAAAGTGGCACTTTTTTAAACCCCCCCCTAAAAAAAACAAAGGAAAAAAAAGAAGAAAGATTTAATGGTACATTACACCTAAAATTATGATGTATTAGTTTTAAGAAAAAGTAGGGTGTTTTAGGGCTAATACCCTACTTTTTTTTTTAATTTCACTATTTATTTGATTAGAGTTTAGACATTCCTGGCTCAGGATTGATCCCCCTTAAAAAAAAAAACAACAACATACACTTGGGTCCCTCCTATTCATCTGTATTTATTGGTCAAGAAAAGCGGAAATAAAAATTTTTGGTAAATTCCTGCAAATATCTTTTCCAGCAAACCCCAAAATTTGATTCTGGCTGAAATTTCTTCTTATTATTCATCCCCAAGAAAATAATAAAAAATAAAAACATGATCTGTATATGCCGTGAGTGGTCCTAAATCCGACCCCCCCCCCCAAAAAAAAAATAACTGCTATGAAAAAAATTACATGTTCACAAATATTTCCTCTCCAAGTTGAACAATAAACTATTGCAAAAACTCTCAAAACAAAACATCTAACAGGATGACTATAATGTCAAGATGTCTCAATTAATGTGATAAAAAAGTGTGAGTTGTAAAAATAATTACCTCTATTATTCTATTATTCTATTATTCTGGATCTGTTGCTTGTGTTTAAACCGTTAACAATTTTGTAATAAAAAAATTATGTTTTGTATAAGAAGCAATTATTGTTATTTGGTTCAATTGGTTCAGTGTATCAAATCTTATAAGCTTATATGACACTTTGGTATCTTCATTGCGTCACAGAGAAAGATTTGTTTTCATTTTAGTTTGTATCTTTGAAAGACCCCATCGGATTAAGGCAGGGCTGTCAGATTTAGGACCACTCACGGTATTTATTCAATAAAGATTTTGGTTTATTTGTTGCATTTCAATCTCCCGCTGCAACACAAAAAATATTCTTTTCAAGCCAACCAGTCATGGAAATCCTTGCATTTGCACGGGGTGTGCATTTGCAATGGTTTCAACAATTTTTTCCGACCATGCGCAAATGAGCTAGAACGTGTAAGGCAAAATGCGCGAAAATTAACAAATCTCAACTTTAAAATGAAAATGGCATAAAACGAAGACGAATGGCATTTTCATTTTTTCTTTAGAAGATTCTTTAGCCTTTTTAGAAAATTTTTGTCTACGGGTTAAAATTTTGATTTGTGCATTTTTTTATGATCAAGCGAAACATTTTTCCACTCTGTGTAAATACAACGGATGCAGTGATCGTGTATTTGCACGGGGTTTTTTCGTCACTTTCGTTTTCGACCCGTTGCATTTGAAAATGCAAGGATTTCCGTGACTGCCTACATTTATTTGATAACTAATTTTGTCATCATCTACTGGACATTAGGTAAATTAGTTAACGTCAACATCTCTCAGCTAATTCTGTTACCCTTCTGTAACTAAAAATTATAGAAAGGTTGGAATTGATAATATTGAAGAAAGTTTTCCTTTTTGAGTGCTAAAAACAAAGAAATACAGCCTTAGTTAATGATCTTGACCTTCTTTTAATTCTTATCAATAAATAGGGATCTTGACATTAGACCAAGGCAAGCTAAAATATGTTCCGTTCGCGTCATAAAACATCTTCAAATCCAGTTGGTCGGTCAGTCGGTAGTAAATTTTGTCGGGTTTTTAAAATCTAGTGAATCCCGAAGAATCAAGTCGGCAATCAACAAAATCTCTTGCCGCCATCTTTGATTTGCCAAATTAAATGTGCGCGCGCATGTGTGAACCTTAAAAGCGGACCTTATTTTCGGCTCTCGGGGGTATTGGCCCTACCGCGTCGCCGACTTTCGACTTGAAAATTTCAATAAGGGTACATGAAAAAACTCAAACGCGACTCAATCAGTCGAGGATTATAACCTAAATAAGAGAATACCCAAGTTAGAGGATTACCTTATTTAGGAGATTTTCAGTCTCTTATTTAAGAGAACGTTACCTAAACTAGGAGAATTCTGTACGTTTCACTAATTTACTTCAGAGCAGACTATTTGTGCAATATGAAAATAAGATCACGTGAAAGATCACCTTTCCGTGATTCGGATGACCCAAAAACCAAAATAAAGTATCTTTTCATTCTTTTTCAAACTTCGAAAAACCATAAATAGCCTCATTTGCATGTGTTGACGTAATTTTTAAAATAATGAAGAAACACTCTTGATCTTCAAAACGCGTTTTTTCTCAAACCCCTTATTTAGGAGAGACAAGAACGACTCACTTCTGTTTGACCTGCGTTTTGACCGCGCTTAAACGCGTTTCTTTACTAGAAGGGAGAAAAAACGTGCTCAATTGATCTATGAAGTTCAAAACTTGCGCCAAATAATGGGAAGGCCAAAAATTAACGAAGAAAGAAAAGTCTCCTAGTTAAGAGAAAGAAATCTCCTACTTAAGAGACCTTCTCTTAAATAGAGTATATCTCTTATTTAGGGTACCGTGAAAAAGGGTAACTTGCATCATTGGAGGCTAACATGCATAGCCCTCAAATGAAAGACCCAGCTGGCCATTAAAATACAAAAATAAATCAAAACAAAAATGGTAGAGTAGAGCTGCGAGCGGAGCTGCGTAGTTGTATTGTAATGACCAGCCAGGTCATTCATTTGAGGGCTATGCATGTTAGCCTCCACTGATGCAAGTTACCCTTTTTCACGGTAAAATCCTCGACTGTCAATGTGGGTTAATTAAACAAAAACTCGATTCAAATAGCTATCAAAAACTTTTTCGGACATTTTTCCAACTTGTCCGACTCGGGATTAATGTTTCGAAGGTGAGTTGGTCGGGCGACGCGAACGGAACATATTTTAGCTTGCCGCCCAACTTAAAGTAAATTAACATAAACAAACAAATTTTTAGGAAACGATGCTATCTTTCTTCTTTTTTTTGGATTTTTTAATCAATTTCGGAGCAGGTTTGACAGAGTCCACTCTCCTTTTCATGCCTTTGACTTTTGGTTTGATAGCAGTCTTCTCTTCTACCACAACTTCTTGTTCCTCTTTTTCCACAGTTTTTTCTGCAAAAATCTTTTCCTTTGATTTAGCTGAATTTAATAGTTTGTCAAACTCATCATCTTCTCCAACAGCTTCATCGCTGTCTATTTCCTCATCATTTTCAACATCAGAGTTATCTGAAAGAGCGTAAGCTGGAATTTCATCTTCTTCAACATCTGAGGCATCATCATCATCATCAGATTTCCTTTCCTGATCCCCATTTTCTTTCACATCTTCTGGTTTTTCTGTGTCATCAATCTTTAGTGATCCTTCTTTGAAGTAAAAGTATGATTTCTTGAATCTATAACCAGCAATGTGCTTCTCGATTTCGTGAGGGACATTGTTTATTTCCTTTTTTGTCAGTCTACAATATACTTTGGTTTTTGATGTTTTACTGGGCACAAAAAATTCTTTATACTTATTGTCAATCTTAAAAGCATACTTCTCTGGTGCCTTCATATTACCATATATCAACTGAAACTTTTTACCTTTGATATAGGTTGATAATGAATCTTCTGTGCAAGGGATTTCATGTTTCGTAAGGGTACATCTAACTTTTTTATTGCCATTTAAAACTTCAAAAATGCCTGGGTAAGAATTAATTATCTTTTTCACTGCCTCCATTTTGAATAGGTTCAATTCAATTAAAGTCGATATTTCCAACGCTTGAACCAAGCTACTGCGTCACCACAACCACTGGCACTGAAAACCGATAAAATTTTAAGAATGTTTACTTTTTTTTCACATGTCAAATCTACCATTTTGATAGCTTGAAATATCTCTCATATCCATAATAGGAACAGCGGGCAGAGATGACTACCAAATGAAAGGCCCTAACATCATAATGAGCCGCTCGTGACACTCAAGAGTATTGATTGTAGGTAAGGGTTCTAATTCGACCCATTCTTCTAAACTACATAATTCCACGCGTGTAGCGATTCCTTCTTTCAAATCCAAGTTAGTCCTGTAAGTACACGAATACTACGTCCTTCCTATATTCCCAAATTTCTCTTTATTTGATTTGTTATTTTAATTTTTGTGGTTATTTTATGTAGTATTTATTCCTTATATTTAGATCCTACGTCTTTAAATTCGCTGGTTAAGCTATCCCTACCATAAATCAAAATGGTCAAGGAAGACAGGTCAACATGGAAATCAAACTATTTCATGAAAATTGAACAACTGTTTGAGAAATACACCCGTCTCTTTGTCGTCCATGCTGATAATGTTGGTTCCAAGCAAATGCAAGAAACCAGAATTGCTCTCCGTGGCAGAGCTGAAATTCTTATGGGCAAGAACACTATGATGAGAAAAGCCATTCGTGGACAAATTGCCAAGAACCCCAATTTGGAAAAGTAAGTTTTAAAATAACTGACACATAAACCATAGTCTCCCACTACTTGAAAATAGTAATCGATATGGAAAGTTTTTTAACCACACTCCCCCACTAGTGGAAATAGTTATTGATTTTGAGTGGGAGATTCTGGCGTGTAAAATTTTCTCGCTAGGAGACAAACAAAAGGGGTTTGCCTTTGAGGTTGGTAAAGGGGACTTTTGAGTTTACCCATACGGTGTCAATCGAACAACTTCAAACAAAAATTGCTATCGAACCAATCAAATCTCAATTGAACGGCAGATTCTTGGGTAATATTCGATTGTGTTAGGCGGCAATCACATATCTTCATTTCGCGTCCTCGTTGGGTCTAAAGTGAGTCGGTCGGTCCGTCGGTCGTAAAAATTTTCGGGTTTTCTTACGTCTCCATCATCCATTTTTGGAGTGTATTCTTGAAAGAAACTGCCAGCCAGCCAGTAGCCAAAACAACCGCGTGTTATGGGTGGTTTCAAATTATGACCTTTGAAAACTGTGACCTCCAACAAAAAATGGCACATAATGATAAACAAAGTCAAAATGCCGCGAATGCGCTAGAAATCACTTGCAAAAAATCGGCTATAGTAAAATTTTTAAACGAAGGAGAGAAAAAATCCGACAAATTTACCGACTCACTGACTCAATTCTACTCAATTTTTGAGAATCGGTCGGGCGACGCGAAACGAAGATGTTTGTGATTGCCGCCTTATGATAAATTGTAAATAACCTTTGATTGATCTTCCATTATGGTTGATTACGATTATTGATAAGTTTGATTGAAATTAAATTAAATTTGAGCACTCCTTTAGAGCCTTTTTAGCATGGACGGCCAAGCGCATAGGTACAGTACAAGAGTGAATAAAATCGAATCAATCGAATGTAATCAAACATATTCTTTGCAATCGAACGGCAAATCCAGGGTAATATTTGATTGCGTTCGACAATGGAATTGCAATCATTTGATCGTGGTCAAGATTGCATTCATTTGAACGTTCAATTGTGATCAAAGTAAGGCCGTTCGTAAAAAATACCTTGGTTCCCGTCATTCCAACCATCAAAAAGTGGGTCTGTCGGTTGGGGGAGATTAACGTTTGCTCTTTCTCTCAAAAAAGAAAACATGGAGGTTGATGGTGGAGTTTTAGCTGTCAGGAAAAATGGTTTCCGACTCTCCGACTCTAATTTTTCAGTAGAAATCACGTTCGTTCGGGTGACGGGAACCAAACAATTTTTTACGAACGGCCTAATCAATAATGAACGATAATAATCAAAGGTAGTCAATGACCACCTATCAATTTTATCGATGATGGAATACTTGCTTTTTTTCTGGTTTTTCTGAAAGATATATCATAGTAATTGGTTATCGAAGTAATCAGTTGGTTAACGAAGTTGTCCAGACGGTGTCAATCGAACGAATCGAACGCCGAATCAATCGAACGCATTTGAACGCAATCATCGAATAATTGAAATTCGATTGTCGAACGCAATCGCAATCGAATATTACCCAGGATTTACTGTTCGATTGCTTCGATTACGTTCGATTGTATTCGATTACGTTCAATTGTATTTGATTGTATAGATTATATTCGCTTTGGTATGGTATTAAGCGCTCAGCCGTCCACGCTAAAAAGCTCTAACTGAGTGATCCAATTTGATTTTATCGCAATCAAACTCATCGAACATAATTGTAATCGAACATTAATCCAATATAATTGACAATCAATCGAACCAATCGAACATTACTCGAACACAATCGAATATTACCCAGGAATCGGCCGTTCGATTAAGATTCGATTACGTTCGACAATCGAATCGCAATTATTCTATCGCAGGGTTGTTAAAAAAATTGATTGAATACTCACAATTTTTTTGAAATTTTATTACTCGACATTCAATTGTTAATCGATAAGTGGTCGTTCGATTACTTTGAGCATTATCTATTACTTCGATAATCGAATTTATCTATTAGTACCGTCTGGTGATATCTTCAAAAGAATTGCAAAATGATTTTCAGATTCGAGTTTATTTTAACTCCAAATCCTTTTTTGAAAATGAAAGATGGAGTCAAGTGGCATCATAATTTGCATCTCGAAGATTCTGATTCAAATTAAAAGTTCTTTCTTTTTTTTCAGGCTCTTACCCCAGATTGTTGGAAACATTGGTTTTGTCTTCACATCAGAAGACTTGACTGAAATCAGAGATACCTTGCTCAGCAACAAGAAAGAAGCCCCTGCCAAAGCTGGAGCCATTGCTCCATTGGATGTCTTTGTCCAACCAGGTAACACTGGACAAGGTCCAGAAAAGACATCTTTCTTCCAAGCTTTGGCTATTCCAACCAAGATTGCCAAAGGAACGATTGAAATCCTCAGTGAAATTCACTTGATTCACAAGGACGACAAGGTGTGTAAGCTTTTTGTTTAAGTGAGATTGAGGGTGGGTAACCTGGATTAAACCTGACTTGAGGTATTTCATTTACAGTGTAGCACCCAAAGGTCAAAGTTATTCTGTAAATAAATCTTTTACTATCCCACATAGCTTTCTGTAACCATTCTTCCTTGTATTGCACCGTTATCTGAATATTTTATTTCACATCTAGGTTGGTGCTTCTGAAGCTGCATTACTTCAGATGTTGAAAATTCGACCATTTCATTATGGTTTGATTATCAATGCTGTTTACGATGATGGAAGCATCTTTAGTCCTGCTGTTCTTGACATCACTGATGATGATATTGTCAAGACTTTCTGCTCTGTAAGTATCTTTATCGTCTTTGTTGATGTTATGTTTTGCCAACTTCATTTATAGGTCTGGGGCAACTTTAGTTCATTTGCTCAACTTTGTCCACCTGCCTCAGAGAAATAAAGAATGAATTTCGTGAAATTTCGTTTCAGAAACTGATTTTAAGTTTTCAAATGTTTCTCTTTGATAAAAAAAGTGACCCAAGACCTTAAAGGAATGCACGTTTTTTTTGTTGTTTTCGTTTTTTGTTTTCTTTCAAGAAACTAGTTTTAGCAAGCAGCCTCAATGTTTCCTAAGAAATCAGTGTTTTGAGCCTTAAATGTTTCTTTTGATTGGAAAATTCTTAATAATAAGCAGATATTCAATAGTTAAAAGTTGGTTATTGAGATTTATTAACCCGAGGTGATGTAATATTCAACGAGGCGAAGCCGAGTTGAATATACATCACCGAGGGTTAATAAATCCAATAACCAACGAAAACCTATTGAATATATGTTTTATTATATACCTAAGGCAAAAACAAAACATTAATTATGTTAATAGTAATCAAGAAAATCATTAAAAATAAAAAATAACATTCGAACGCTCGATTATGGGAGTGTTTTAAGTGAAACGTTCGAATGTTTTTTGTTTTTTTTAATGATTTTCTTAATTACTTTGAATCATAAATTTGTTCATGAAATTGACAATAGATTTATTTTAATGAATTTCTTTGATACAACAAGAGCGACAAAAAAAATTTCTACCGTGGTATAATAGCCATGGTATATCAGGAATTATTCAATGGCTGTTTTTGCCTACAGGTATATAATAAAACGAATTAAAAAATGTTATTTTCTCAGCCTCAGTATATGTTTCTTAGTTTTAAGGCATTCTGAGCCTCATGTTTCTTAAAAGTGTTTCTTAAAAAAAACGTGTACCAGATATGTCTTGCAGCATTGCAGAAAACCTGAAATCGTTCATTTGACTTTAGGTTGAATATTTTCATTAAGTCCGTTTGGGAACAGAAATTTCGTTTTGATCACATGTCCTCTTTTCAACAGGGAATCTCAAACATCGCTGCAGTTTCTTTGGCGATTGGGTACCCAACAACTGCCTCTGTACCACACTCGATTGTTAATGGTTTCAAGAACGTCGCTGCCGTTTGTCTTGAAGCTGATATAGATATTCCGCAAATCGCAACGGTATGTCCGTGATAATACTACACAGAGCTTTTGACTTCTGTCGATTTAATAGTTTGCACTTCTCGTTTTCAAATTCAATTTGGTTGTTGCGCGATCAGTTTATTCCATTCCGCATTCTATGTAGAAGGAATTTTGTTCGATTTTTTTTTTGGAATCGCTCGACTGTTTTGTTAGAAGCACTTGTTATACATTTTTGGAAAGCTAAGGGGTAGGGGAATCAAAATAACTTGGGTTCCAATTTTTTTTCGGACACTTTGGTGTGATTTTCGGACAAATATGACGGTCTCAGGCAAAAATCATAGGGTTAAAAATTAATGACAATTTTAGCTCGAGAAAACGGAGACCTGTTGTATATTTTTGGAAAGCTCTCAGAAAATTAAGATTAGAGATATATTGCAAGTATAGGTGATTTATGTACCTAACTCGAGATATTAACCCTTGAAACCGTGTTTTTCAGCCAGAAACAGCTATTTTGTCCAGTTTTTGCGCTTTTTGAAGCTCAATAATGAGCTTGAAAACTGAAAATTCTTTTATGTTTTTTTTTTTTTACAGATCAAGGAATACTTGGCTGATCCAAGTAAGTTTGCTGCTGCAGTCACTACGGCCGCACCAGAAGCTGCAACGGAAGAAAAGAAGGAGGCAGCTAAAGAGGAAAGCGAAGAGTCCGACGATGACATGGGATTCGGATTGTTTGATTAGAAGAAATACCATCTTACAGATAGAATCTGTTACTTGTGAAATCGTCCTTTTTTTGTTGACTTATCCCCATCTGAACTTACAGGGCGACACCGACATTTAAATTTTTTCTCCCGGGAAACTGTTTTTACCCTGAAAGGTTTTGGTAGATTCGCTGGATTGTAGGATTGGGATTCAGGATTCGTAAAAAGCTTTATCAATTTCTAAACACCTGATCTTATGACCGGACATGTCTATGATTAATTGTGGACAAAAAGGGCGTGGCCTCGATGCTAATTAGGGAAATTCTCTTTTTGGACCTACCCCGGTGGAGGTCCTATACATTAAGGTATGTGTACACCTTTTTTCCGATTTTTTTGTCAAAAAGTTTTTTTCAGTCAAAGTAGTCTAGCAAGCTAGACGACTAATTTATACATAGTAGAAATAAAGCAAAAAGTAATGAATGGAACAATTTTAGTCGTCTAGGAACTTTTGTGCACTAACTCCAAACAAAAGAAAAGTGTCAATATTGCAATGATAATTTTTTCCCGCTCAAAATAATTCTTGAGAAAAAAGGATATGTGTGGATTTGTGGAATGTGAGAAATTGCGTGGGTTGCGTGCCTTCGTGGGTCGGAAAAAAATTCGTGGGTCCGAAAAAAAAATTCGTGGGTTCACAAAAAAAATTCGTGGGTCCATGAAAAAAATTCGTGGGTCCAAAAAAAAAATTCGTGGGTCCATGAAAAAAATTCGTGGGTCCAACAAAAAAAATTCGTGGGTCAATGAAAAAAATTCGTGGGTCCAACAAAAAAAATTCGTGGGTCCAAAAAGAAAATTCGTGGGTCAATGAAAAAAATTCGTGGGTCCAAGAAAAAATTCTTGGGTTCACAAAAAAAATTCGTGGGTCAAAAAAAAAAATTCGTGGGTCAATGAAAAAAATTCGTGGGTTCACAAAATAAAATCGTGGGTCCATGAAAAAAATTCGTGGATCCAAAAAAAAAATTCTTGGGTCCAAAAAAAAAATTCGTGGGTCCATGAAAAAAATTCGTGGGTCCATGAAAAAAATCCTTATTAGAACCCCCCCGTTTATCAATCTCTAAGAATATTTTCAGCTGTCAAAGAGAAGGCGCCTTATTTTGCTCTCAATAGCCTATTTTTACCTTATTTTTGGGTAATAAGGTCCTCCCCCGTTTATCAAAATCTAGAAAATTTTCCAAACCCCCCCCCCCCCCCCCCCCCCCCCCGTTTATTTGGAACCTAAGAGTAATGTTTGTTTACATGTCAGGGAAAACCCGCATTTAACTTAAAGCAAAAAATTTGGAGGTCAAAACATTCGAAAAGTATAATCAAAGTGTGGGGTCAGAGATGAGCAAACAGGATAGGAGTCAATGAAGGTAGGCGGAAGCCGTGTTCGTAACGGTTAACACTGTAGTGTGCATTGAATATGTTCAAACTGAAATAGAAAATTGAACAAAAACTAAGTCCTAATGTATATATGAAAATAAAGTAAAATTGAAGTTTGAATGACAAAGTTCTATGTGTAAGCTAAGTATAATTGAATGCTAGTAGAAAAATAAGTAATGAAAATGTATCTTAAACCTAATAGCCACTGTAAGAAAGCAAAAGGCAAAGGAAGGGAAAGCAAAAAGAGAAAAACTCACCAGCTGGCCTGAATGTGAAAGCTGTGTAGGCAGCATGTACACAGGGTGTGTTAGACTAACACCAAGTGTAGTGTATGAAAAGTGACTAAGTTTGTATTGATAAGAGACTAATTTGATGTTGACTCCTTGAATGTCTCTGTTGAAGTGAGGCAAGTGGCTGAAATGACCTCTATTTATGCATTCTGCAGAACAGATGCATAAATTACAGACCAAAAATTAATTTGACAAAAAATGAAATAAATTAGTGAAAATGTAAAGTAGATATTGAATTGACATAAATTAATGGATAAAATACTGACCAAACATATAAATTTCACAAAACTAAAGAAAAATACCAAAAGTGGTAGAAAAGTGTGTAAATTGCAGACCAAACTGAAAAATGTAAACAAACATGACAAAAACAAATGAAGACACAGAAAATGACACTCTGTGAAAAATGGTGGGAGTGTTGTTTGGGACTCTGAGATTTTGAGAACTTAAGGTTGCCTGCCTTAACACTCCCCCAACAGAATGAAAAATGTGTTTTTTTTTTGTTTTTTTTTTGATGATTATAAACTAAGGATTCAATTCTTCAACCCATACAATTGTGAGGTGATATCAATTTCATCAATACCATGGATCAATATCAATGAACGGACTGAACGATGGGTTGCACGTTTTGTTTACATATTCGACATCAACTTCACGAATCTTTCCATCACGACCATTGTTGACGTTCTGAATTCGACCAAATTGATAAGTAGATGCAAGACTTGACTCTTGCTTTGTAAAAAGCACGATATCTCCAGTTTTTATGTCTGTGTCGTTGTTGAACCATTTTGGTTGACTCATCAAGTTAGGTACATGAGCCGTGAGCCAGCACTCAAACCAAGTGTCGTAAATCTTTTTGTTTGTTCTAATGATCTTGTCGTAGTCATTAGACACAGATAATGGTTCTGTAGGTGATCTTTCATTGTTACGCCCAAGAAGTAGACGATTTGGAGTTAGTAGATCTGACATCTCGAAATGTTTATGATTTCCAACAGCTAGTGGTAAATTGTTGATTGTGTTTGAGATGGTTGATGCAAGTGTTTCCCAATGCAATATGGATAGACGTTCTTTGTTGATAGATTTTTCAATTGACTTCTTGATTTCAGATATCTTTCTCTCAACCCGACCATGAACATTATGTCCTCCAACAGGACACGTGGCAAATTCAATGTTGAGCTTGGAATGTAGATGTTGTTGAATGTCGACGAGGTTCAATTCCATGGTTTCACATACTTTTGATCGATCGTTGAAGTGCTTCACCTCTTGTGTTGCCTTCTTGAAGAAGTATTGTCTGGAGTTGCTGATATCCTCATCGGTCAAAGATGGTAATTGATTTAGAGGATTGATTTTAGAAGTTGTGGTAAATTTCTTTCGAAGAGCATTGATGTATTTGATAACATATCCCATGATTCTGATGACCGTGTGAAATCTTTTGAAGTTGGGATCCAACAAGTAGCATGATAACTTGTACCTGTCTGATATAGCCTCAGGAAGTGTTAGTTTTGTGGAGGAAATGAAGCAATTGATAACTTCTTTTCGATCATCATCCCTTGATTCCTTTTTCATGAGTTGTTTCTCTTGAGCATTGAGTGAGATTTCCTGAACTGATTGGCTTGGAAATGTTGATGCGTCTTGATTCATCCATGGATATCCTTGGATCCAGTGAGAATTTTGATCTATTTCTTTGATTGATTCACATCTTCTTGTGCCCAAGTCTGCGATCATGTCTTCTGACTTTAAGTATTTCCATTCATTGATATCTGTGAATCGGTGTATTTCTGAAACTCTGTTTCTTGTCCATTGCTTGAGATTCAGGTTGTCATTGCTAATCCAATATAATGTGATCTGTGAATCTGTGAATTTTATGGAAGACTTGTGCTTGTCTTTGAGGCTTTGTTGATGGTATGTCCTGAATGAGCAAATTGATCATTGAAGCAAACAATTCAGCCCTTGGTTGGGTGTACTCTTGTGAAATCAGTTTTGAACGACCAAATATGAGTTGACACGAATGCAATCCATTTTTCCTTTGGAATCTGACATAAATAGCGATACAGACAAGATATTTGCTGGCATCACCAAATTCAAGTGTCTGGATGTCCAAGTTTGCTGCATCGTCTGGGATGATTGCACGTTTGAATCTGACTTCTTGATTTCATCCATCATCTCGAAATGATTGATCCAGAGACTTCTGAGGTTATCTGGAAGGACGTCATCCCAATCCATCTTTCTTTTGACCAGATCATGGAGGTCCAACTTCATGGTTGCTACAATTGGAGTGATAAGTCCGGTGATGTCATATAACTCTGCAACTTTGGCAACACATTGACGTCGAGTTAGATCCTTTGGGATTGTAGATTGCAGTGTTGGTTTTCGCCCTCGTGACTTCTTGGCAAAGTTGAGCTGTTGTACATCAAGTGAGATTTCGTCTTCATGAGGGAACCATCTAAGTCCAGCCACTGATACTATTTCTCCATCATTTGATAGTGATTCTTGTGGTCTCTGTCCAGAGAAAGTGAACCCTTTTAGACTGAAACCACCATGACTGATGACAACTTCAAGATTGTCTGCCAGTTTGTGGGCCAAGTTGACTGTTGGTGCTCCTGATAGGCAATCATCGACATACACATCGTTTGAAACTATTTGATGGATTTGTGGATACTCCTCTTTGAACAGTCGTGCAGTTTCCCTCAATCCTCTTTCTGCTTGATTGCCACTTGATTTGATACCATATATGAGGGTTTTTGATCACTTTTCTTCTGGTGGCTTTGTAGAGTCGAGCTGATCTTGCCAAAGGTAACGCTGAAGACCCCAGTGGCTTGGATGTAGTTTGATTGAATTGTACATTTTTTGAACATCTGTATGGAAAACCACGGAGTGACACCTCCACCGCACGAAGATGTCAACAAGACGGTTCTTGTTATTCCTTCCCTTGGCGAGAAGGTCATTGAGCGAAAATCCAGAGTTGGTGGTCATGGATGCATCGAATACCACCCGACATGGTGTTGATACTGATGATTCTTTCCAAACGGCGCGCCATGGGATGTAATTTTGTAGATTTGATTCCGCCAATGACTGTTGCATTTCCTTCGGGAGGTTTTTGACATAGTCGACGTAGCCAAGTTTTTGGAGTTTGTGTTCGGAGTTAATAATGTCATCTTTGTCATCAGGGTTTTTGACGAGTCTGTGAAGCTGTTGATTATACACTTTGAGAGCAATGCCTCGATTTGGAGATAATCTGCTTGGACTGTCCCATGAGTGGAAGAGTAGCAATTGACTGGTGGTTTTGTATGTCCACTGTGACGGAAGCATCTATAATTGTTGTTCAGTTTTCTTCTTTGATGCTCATGATCTCGTTGGTGAAGGTTTTTGCATTTGGCACATCCTCTGCAACTGACGCAACGAAAGTTTGTTCACTTCCAGCACGTTCTGCTTCGTGAAGGTGTTGATTGTTTGATTGTTCATCAATCAAAATGATTACTCTTACTGTTGAAGACGTCACCAATTTGTGATAGATAACCGAGTAAACGAATGTCTGGATTAACGTCATACCCATTGTGAAAAAGACGAAGTTGGTTTTGATACAAAGTGTGTTGATAAGTGTGCTGCACCAATCCTGTTGAAGACCTCATGAGTCCCCCAATGATGCCAAATGAACCATCTGTGTTGACGAACTGTGATCTGTATATGGTAAGTCCGGATGGTAGTTGAAAGACAGGTTTCTGGAAAATAGCGATTGACTTCATCCCAATCAGAAATCTACACACCTCCGATTGATTTAGGAACGCTAGGAAGGAATTGAATATTGTTACCTTCCTTGATGTAGCAATCTTTGATGTCATCGTAACTTTTCCCTGTAGTGGATATTGTGGAAAGGTTCAGTGATACGATCCATACATGGGCCAATCATCACGGCTTGTGATCCATGGGCTGAGCGGAATTGATATTTTGTAGATACCACGTCTTGATACATTCTTTGAGCCACCAACACCATTCATTTCGACTTCGTATGATGAGTGGTTGACAGCGTGGGTCCCAGGTGTCTGACTGCTTCGAAGCGACTGACAAGTCACTGCAGCCAGTGTCGTAGAAGATCGTGTACGTTTCTGTTATGCAGATTGACTTAGCATAAAGATAGCATTGTTTGAGTCATCCACTTGTTGATGATGATTTGATTTTGAATGTACTATGATAAATCCTGATGTCCTTTGAATAGTTGGTAGTGGATTTTTCGGATGCAAACGTCTTGGTAGTGTCCAGGATGTCCTTGTTGACTTGTTCCAGCTTGTTTCGTCGCAACAAGGATATCTTCTGATCTTTTCATTAGCGGTGCGGATGTTGACAAATAAATCTGTGTTTGACATCCCCCGTCATTGTGTTTGCCTGTGCTGATCTTCGCTCCAGGGTAGAGGCATTGATGGCACAGGCTGTTGTCTTTGAGGAACTTCAACGTGGGTCAGCTGTCATGTCTACGAACGTCTTACACGAGAAGTATTGGATCAGCTTGGTGTTCTTCGGGCCATTGGTCGGACGTGATCATTGGCACCAACAAATGAAGCATGTTGACAAATGATGGTTGTTGAGGTGGTGTTGGTTGTCTTGGTTGTTGACCAAAGTAGATGATCCTCTCTCTTTCTGCCTTCCATCTTTATCCTTGTCTTTTCCCAGGGGTGGTGCCAACATTGAGTGAAGGATGGTAACTTGTTGTTGGATTTTGATCTCCTTCTCCAAAAAGTCGATCATGAGCTTCCATTTATATTTTCCCTCTCGGATTGTCACAGCTGTATGTAAGCCATCTCATCAGTCTGCTTTGGCCCAACTTGTTGAGAGGTGTAAGTGCGTCCCCATAGTATAATTCATCTCGATGTGATGCGTTGAGGCTAGAAGCATCAAATCTCGCATGGTATTGGACGATTGCTGAGCGATCTGTGATCTTGGTGAGTCTTTAACTTCATAATCAATGGATGTGAGGGTTGCGAGCTTTGCAAAGTAGTAGCTTTCGGTCTCCAAAGGCGTCCTTGAGTCGAAGCCAGATTTCATCGATGTCATTTACGTTCTTAACAAGTTCAACGCATGTTTTCCAAGTGATTGTTTTTCACAAAAGTCTGGTTGTAAGGATGTTGGTACGTGATCAGAATAAATTTTTTGAAGTTGTCAATGAATGTGAATATCAATCTCAGCTTCGTAACCATGAAATTTGGGCAATTTGATATTTTATTGAACCTTTTTGAAAGAGTCAAGTTTATCAAGTTCTCGAGATTTCATTTCATCGTTTATGGTCTTTTCATACTGTTGAGCAGATTTAGGAAGTGTATCGTAGTTTGTCTTTATTGGAC